>NW_008686356.1:101771-117872 GCF_000695815.1 Acanthisitta chloris
AGTAGCATTTATGGAACTACTATAACTCCACATCAAATCTGAGCCTGTACATTGTGTGCATGCATGTTTACATCTAGGAGCCAGAACTGATTTGTGCTTTGAGAGGTGCTACACATCCCCCATATATGTAGGCTTGAATATCTGCTGATGTTTTAGCAGACCATTCATGGCAAGGAGTTATTTAGACATCAAGGACATTCAGTTTTACCTTACTTGACCAACTCACATACTACATTCATGCTACATTCACAAGGTCTCAACATCCCTGGTCTGGATGGATGTCTGGACATTGTGCCGGCCCATGCTGTGCCACTGCTTGCAGTTACCCATCTTGGGCATCACCAACCAAGGTCTCCAGGCACTCCACAACATTCATTTCTACCTCTCTTCCTCAACTCCAGGACTTGTTTCACTTCTCAGATCTTTCCTCTTCATCTTCCTCTTTCTAAACCTTCTTCTTGTCCTCCTATCCAACCTCATATTTTCTGCCTCCTCTTCTTTCTGGGCCCTAAACTTCTCATATATAAATGGATCTTTGAGCAACTGGGTTCAGTAGAATGTGCCCCTGCACATGGCAGGGGGGTTGGAACTAGATGACTGTTAAGGCCCCTTCCAACCCAAACCATTCTGTGATTCTGTGGAAACAGTCTCTGTGCAGAAGGTAGACAAGTGACCAGCCTGCTAATTGATGCACCACTGTCATCTCTATTAATTGGAAGACTTTGTGCATGCCACTTTTTCTTTACTCTGCACAAAAAAAATCTACAACCAGCCTGTAGCAGTTGCTGAGAGGAAGCAACAGGCTTTTATGCTTGGCAGTTCAAAAGTTCAAATCTGGACATTCACCCCCCCTACCACCAAATCCCAATTATCTTGCTCATGTTAGCATTAATGATTATTTTTTTTGGCTGCAACTGTTGTCAAACATGCATTAACTCATCTCCTGCAAGTGCTTCAGTGTAATGTCACATGGCTTGAAGCAGGATAATGATAAAAATCTGTTTGTATATGAATACAACACTTGTTTACAGATTACATGTATGTTGATAAGATTGTTGTTCTCTGCTGTTTTTATTAAGAGGTGTAAGGCGGGCACTAATCTCCTGATTTATGAGTATCAGCACTATGCATTAACTCTCCCTCTGCTAGATAACCTGTTGAGCTGCTGCTACATTTCATAAGAATCCCCACAAGGCAGCAAACATAACTCATAAGCTCGATACATCCCTCCCCTCCAAAATACCAAACACATTTAATCATGCCCACAAATATTAGCTTTAGCTTTATGTAAGCCTCAAATGAGCACACAAATCTTACTATCACTATTTGAAGTCTAAAACACTGGCAAGAATCCCAAGTAAGCCACCGTGATTTTGGAGAACACCAGGAATTTCAAGCAAAGCAGTAAAACACAGCCTGCCCCAAACAAGCAAATATGTTCCTGTGCCAAACCAAAGTTCAGAGCAAAGTTAAACACAGTATTAGAAACAACTGTGATTTACAGAGAAGGAATGGCAGCAGAGGCTCAAAACCTAACGGGAGTGTACCTCCCCAAACCGGGGGCTGTTTCTGGTATGATGTGACAATATGGTCATCAATAATTAACACTCTTTGCAGTCAAGCACAATTAAAAGGTAGCCAATGCCTCGAAGGAGGTGCCTTAACAAGAACTGGCCTAAAATCTTCCCAAGCAATGTCTTCATTTTGGGCTGTGCAGATAGGAAAAAAATAAAAACCCCAATGCTTGGGCTAATCTCAGGATCCAGGAAAAAGGCCAGACTCTCTTAGGAGCTCAAATGCCAAAAAAATGAAAGCACAAAGGATTTTTCAAGCACTAGCCATCACTTTTCCTGTCTCAGCGAGTGCCAGTGAGCAAGGGGATCATTTGAAAACTTGGCTATAGACCTCTCATTTTCATTTTGTTTCTTTTAAACAAATACTTCAGCCTAACAATCTCCAGGACAAACACAGCTAAACAAAAAAAAAGATCCCCACCCATCACTCCCTGGCTATTAAGCCCTTGGCTTGGCATAGAGATTTCTTCGACAAATAAAAGCATAAATATATTGTCTTCATACATAATCTGGGGACATGCAGCTAAGATTGATTAGCACTGGTATGGAGTCTTAAAAATAACAGGTCTTTAAAACAGCAAGCATGAGAATATAAAAGAACTAGAGTTAAACTATTTTAAATGATCCAAAATCTTTCCCTGAAGCACACTGTCAGAAGCCTTTGCAAGCTGATGTCTTCTGTGGGTGTTGGGCTGGAGTTTTACTTGGTTTAGAGTGCACATTTGAAAGGCCCCTGAATATTTATTTGGCCCAGACACAGGACTGATGCTTCCCGTTTGGAATCAGGAAACATTTATATCACATCTAGTCCAGGGTGAGGGGGAAACATTACAGCTGAAGCAGAAATGAAAATTTGGTCAGAAGTTCATGCAGATTTTCAATGAGTAGTTTCTGTTGCATTGAAAAGTCAGAAATCTTTGTGGAGTTCCTGTTTCAAAAACTCATGGGCTAACAACCACAGTGTAGGTCTCAAAGCAAGTCCTAAGACTGTAAGAGGTAAAGAAAACCCCAAATGTGATTTTATATATATTCCAAAAAAATAATAGCAAATTTCTGCATTTTTACCTTCTGACTGTAGAAAACCATATTGGGTTTAATAGTCTTTGCCTTTTCCCTGTGTGTTTACAGACCAGAAATCCCCATTCCCATAATCATTTTTCTTAGAGCCAACAAAATTAGTAACATGGAAAACTGGTAATACTGGATTTGCCATCTGTACTCCTAAAGATATCTAAACACCAGGTTGATGGACCCTGTGATATTGCCTTGTAATACAAATCCCAACCTCATCATGTAGGACCTTAGGCTATTACTCCTGTTTCCCACCCCCTCTGGCCACTGACAACACTGTACAGAAAATTAAAATTCACAATTTATATTGCTGAACTTTCAAACAAACAAGCAAAAAATGATAATAATTAATTGAAAACTTGAGGGGGAAAAAATAGGAAAATCCCATTTTTTCCCCAACTTTATCAACCACATTTGATTGATTATGCTGAAGTCAAAAGCTGCACTTTTTCTACAGGAGAGAAAGAGGAAACTTTCAAGATGAGCTGTTTGCAAGGAAGGAAGGTAAAGCCACAGGAGTTTAAAGGGCCAATTGAGTTATGGATCACTCCTGCAATTTGGTTCAGTTTACCACAAGCTTAAGAACCACTCAAAGGTTCAACTTCGGCTGTGATTTGACCCCTCAAATTTGACATTATGGAACCTAAGTTGATTATTGCTGATTTCAAAATAAAGTGAACACTGCAGTCCCTTCCCACCCTCTTTAGGAATCAGATGTGTGAGTATAGCCCCATATGAATGTTACCTTAATCCCTCCCACCTTTTTTGAACTTCTTGCTCAGCTTCTGAGTTGCCTGGCAAGGAGGTGGTAATCTCAAAAGTACTAAATTGTCTTAAGCCTCCTGAAAATAGACAGTCAAGTAAAGACAGAGAACCTCTCAGGTCCACTGCTTCAACAAAGACACTTTTAATCCTCTATAACATCAACACTCCATCCCTCCTCCCCCTCCAAAAAGCCATACACACACACACAAAGCCCGCAAAATAAAATTCATTCCAAGAAAATGAAATTACAAGAAAACCATAAAAGAACCCTAACACTGAAACTAACAGAAATGGGAAAAAACCCAACAAAGCAGGAACTGCCCCCCAAGTGTGAATCTTCATCTGATTCAGCACAAGAGGATCCAGCCTCACAATCCACAAACAAGGCGCAGATTTCAAGGATTTCAGCTCTTCCATAACAAATTTTTCACCCCTAATGTGGAAAGATAATATGGAGGAAAAATAACTTGCAATACCAAATGAATATATCTTGGTTGAACATACAGGCCCTTCCACACAAAAACAGAATTAAATGAAAACGAAAACTGGTCCAAATTATATCAAAGCTCTCTATGCACATAAAGAAATTCTCCATCCATATATTTTCAGGTGCACTATCCAACTTCAGAAAAGTCGAATTACAACCTACAAAAGATCTTATGGTCTTGAAATCTTCAGGACCCTGTATTTTCTGGTCAGTCTAATCCAATCCTTTACCTCAGAGAGATGTCTGCATTTTTCTTTGATAACCAGCACATCAAGCTACCAGGAATTAAATGAGAATCTTGTTACATTAGAATAAAGTTGTTTATAATCAGCCATGCACAAGCTGTTGGTATGGCTAGCTGCCACACAAATCAAGGTTAAAACAGGCCAGGCTTACAGCTGAAATATAACTAATATGACATTATTCCTTCAGACATTTGGTTAGGCTGACAAATTTGTAACTCTGTAATTTACACAGTGTCCCCATGACATGTGGCAGAGCAGCTATTGTGTACGGAGATTTTTATCCTGGAGGAGGGGGAGGGAACCTCTACATTTTCTTTGTTCAAGTTGTTCCCAGAACAATGCTGGAATGCATGCTGACCTGCTGAAGTATACAATTTACCTATCTATCTGAGAGTACACAAGGTTCAAATGGTGATGGATAATTATTTTAATGCAAAGCAAAATTACCCTGTGGAACTCCCTGGTCCAGGAAGTGGTTACTGTTAAATAAAAGTATATTCTTTAGTAACACAAGGCTTGAAAGATTTGTTCTTTCTTTATTTCTCACTCATTGCCTCAATAAAGCAAATATTGTTACAATTCAGTGTTAGGAAAGAATGTTCAACGAGTAGGATTTTAACACTCTTGTATAACACAGCAATTGTCTCATTGAATTAGGAGTTTGTTTTATGCGACCTTCCATCCCTAAGAGGTACAAAAAGCTTCCACAGATAGGGATATGTTGCCAAATAAGGAAAGATTCTCCTCGACCTCAGATAGTACTTGGCCAAAATGTGAGGACTTATATCCTTCCCCATCCACCCGAATCCTATCTGATTTTAGATATTCTTATCATCCATAAAAATAGGTGTTTTTTTCCAATTCTAAGCATTTAGCCTCCCTAATATCTGCTGGCACAGTATCCTGCAAACTAATTGCCATGGGGGTTATCGGTTTTAAATCTTTCACAAGATTTATTTTTTTTCTCCTTTGTGTTACAAAAAAAATTCAAACAACAAAAGCCCAAGCGACTGTTTCTGGGAAGTGCTTGCTATTGTGTACAGCTCTTTGCTTCCCTAATTAAACACTCCTCATAAGGAAGTCCTTCTAGGTCTGAGATGTTTAGCTAACTATTGCTGGAACCCCTCGGTTCAAGCACTTTTTTTTATCATCTTCCTGAAGGAATTTGAAATTGGCTGCTCCCACCGAGACGATACAAAGATACCATATATAGGTAACTGCTCTGTTCCAGCTCATCACATCTTAAGGAACCGTCATACATACTGATTATAGAGCTTCCTCCTGCAAAGCTGATTTTATTCTGCAGTGCCACACTCAGCTTCCAGCTGCTGAAGAAATAAAACATGCCCAACCCTTTGCTGCTGAGCTAGATCTGCTTTCGCATCCCACTTTCACCATGTAGGTTTGTGCAAACTTCCTGTGTGGTCTGACTGCTGGTGTGTATTATAAGAACAAATGGGGGAAAAAAAAATAAAAAATGCAGAACTCATTCTTTCCTCCAGATTGTCACGTTTTGTGATGTTGTAACCTGGAGCTCAATGTTGTTTCATGTCCAAATCACAAACTCACTGCATTCATGGCTCGTCTGCATCAACAGAGCTGGTTTTCCCCCTGTTGTTATGGATTGTATTTTCATAATATCTGCTTAAATTTCATCCACAATATGGACTGCCAATATAGGATGTACAATGAACCTTATAATAGAGGCTTCAATGGGCAAACAAGGCAACAATTAATACAGTCAAATTAATACAGGCACGTGGTACATTCAAGCTAGGATTCTGTACATTACAGGACATTTTGTTTCAAGGTGTTTTATTTTTCTTAAACAGTAGCTATGATGTTTTGGATTTTCTTGGGTTTATTTGTTGGGGGGTTTTTTGTTTCTTTTGTTTTTTTGTTGTGCTTTGTCCCCACCTCATCCCTGCCCTGGAAATTGAGTGAAGTCTTCTCATAGGACCTTCCTGCTATATATGATGTGTGCCCAGTAAACAACTGTAATTGTAGCAAAGATAATTTTAGCAAAGGCAATTTCTTATGTGCATATGAATAGGATAGAGTTATGCCTCCTGGAATTGGACCTACAGCTTCATCCATGCTCATTCTTCTTATTACCTTTACTCCACCACACAAATGTGAACAACATAAATTTGCTTTGCAGAAGATCAATATTTTGTGCTACTTTGTCACTACAAGAATTGCCTGGTTTTGTTGTTGGACATTCTGCTGTGCCTGGTTTTACAGTATCTACAGATAAAATGGAGAAGAAAGGATGTGAAGTGCAATAACTGCATCCCAGACTCATACAGATAGAAAAAAATCAGATTGTGGTTTACTAGAGAAACTATTGCTAGAGAAAGTACTTTTAAATTAGGTGACCTCTTAGTGAGAGAGTAACTTGCTTTTTCTCTTGGGTGTGGAGAACTGCAACTGCTTTTAAATTCTTGTGAGAAGAATAAGAGTAAAGATGTAGGAGGGGACTACAGAGTCCACATCAAATAGTAATCTAGCCAATTTTGAGGCATCATGTACCAGGACTCTGCAGTTGCACTTGTAATACCTATGTGAACGATGTAAGCTCTCATTAATCACAGATTTTAATGAATCTCATGGTAAACAGAGAAACTTACTGCCCACAGATGTAGCTGTGACTCTCAGTGAACAGCAGGAGATCTGAACTCAGTTAAGAGCAGTCTAAGAGCTATATGTAGGAATCATGTTCTGGGATAAAAATATAAACTTTTGCAGGAACAAAAGAAAAAAATATCCCTTTACAAAAATCAGGAAACTTGCAGCTCAAATAGTTAGCAGGAAAAAATTACTCTACAATAGAGCAAATTTGGTTTCTCCTTTCACCACTTCACAATGATTTAAAGTTTTTGTGCAACTTATGTAGTTAGTTTACACAGCTTGTCTGCAACCTAGGGTGTCATAGGTTTAAGTCTCTTAATAGATTGTGCTAAATTTATTAGTCTACTTGAATGCTAACTAAAGAGCAAGGAGCTGGGTCATCTGTTTCTTTTAAAATAGGGAAAAAAATAACTAGAAAATTAAAACTTAATTTAACCTTATTCCCATGAGCTTTTTAGAGTGCAGACTTCAGATAGAGTGAGTAGATCTGGGCACCAACAAGCTGGAATTAATTAATACAGTAAGTATTCTTCTATTAGTCCAGGAACTTTATGTATAAAAAGCAGCAAGTCAAGTCTTCTGCAAAACACATGGGCTTCAACTCCCAGTGACTCTTAAGTCAGTAGATCATGCTCAATGGAGCTTTGTCAGTTTGAGTCAGCTGGAAATCTAACCCCAAAAGTCACATAAAAGACTCTGCCAATTAATTCCTGTTGGAGTCAATGAAAGTTTACATCAGTGTTTAAACACTTTTCTCTCCATCACTCCATTTGAGACCTTTAATACCTATCTCCCCCTTCCAAGCCCGTTGTTCTTCCCAGCCTACATAAATCCTTTATTTTGGCATCTCCAGCTGAAACCTGAGCCCAGTCAACAACATTTTGCAGCTCTTGGCAGGGTCAGTTTTTCCAACAAGGAGGAAGTCCAAGGGCTAACAGGGACACTCACCAACGTCAGCAATACCAGCTACTGGTGGGTCTAAAGTTCTTCCCTGAGACCACACCAGGGAAGAAAGGATGTCCAGCTGAGGTGCCAAATGAGCAAACATGTCCACCAGCTCTAATGACAGGGCACACAAAATTTAAGGTTCATATCTGTAACTTGGATCACAGACCCAGTACTTCTTGAAGAAAGTTGCATGGAAAGCCATGCAAGTGTCAGAAACTAGAAACCACTTCTGAAAAATATGCAATCACCTCTTGCTTGCTCAAAACAAGATTAATTACAGCATAAGAGATTGAGAACTTAAATTCATCCCACCAATGCTTGAGGGTGATTTAGTTACTATTTTCAAAATTAGGTAGTCTCAGATCTGCCAGTGCGTCCCAGTTCAGGATTAGTGTAAAATGGAAGAGTAGTGTTGGGGTAACGCACGGAGATTAATTCAATTGTGGGTTTATAACCCAACCTTTGTGGAGAAAGATTATTAAATTCACAGATTTTGCAGAACTGAAATGTCCACTGCTTCAAAGATTCACTCTAGCCCTTTTTAGAACACAGTACTGCTTTCTTTGGGATCTGGAAACCAAGAACAGATTTAAAACTAGAAGTCTTAAAAGTAAAGCAACAAACAACTAACCTCTACTCTCTTTAATGCTTTCCATAGTATTTTACAAGTACTTGGATGGAATATGCTTAATCAAATCACTTAAAAGACATACCAAGATTTTCAACCCCAACTAAATTCTGGCTCCATTGATCTGTTAGTATAGTACATAAATGTAGTCTGCAGTTCATGAATGTTAAGATGAGAATCAATCTTCTACTACTGAAGAGTGTTGCAAAGTTACCTGAACAAGGTAATCCTGAACAATTATTTTTTTGAACAGATAAAAATTATCAATACACAGCATTTCTTGAGGATAAGTGGCTACAGGTAATTTAATTTGGCATCTGAAAACACCCAAACATTCTAGCACAAATGACATATTTTTCCAAAAATTTGAAATACATCTATTCCACAAAAAAGACAGTACAATTGTTATAGTCATTGAGGCCTCCTAATATTTCTACTTCTAAAAAATCTGCAGTTTCAGAATGCAGTTGCAAAAAAATATACATGAACAGCAACAAAATAGCAAATGTCTGCAGACCTACAGGAGTTCAGCAACACAGTGATCCACTAATACCAGCTTGGGACCAACTCAAAAATAAGCATCCTATAATGCATGATCAGCACATCCCTCTGTATGCAAGAAATGCATGAACCTACCCAGATGAGGAAAAGAAAAATGAAGAACCTCTTTCACTTGTGATGAAAAACAGGGAAACACTAAATAAAAATATAAAAAACCTGAGAAAGTTATATAAAAATGCAATTAATATGAGATTAGGTTTGGGTTTTTTTAATTAAGGAAAATTAGAGTATAATCAGCAGAAGCATGTTCAGCTGCTCATGTAAAAAAGGTTGGATGGTAATATTTAGGTTATGATAAGCTGTTTTTTTAGTGCCACAGAACATTTTTCAGGAGTATTAGAGCTCCTGAAGTCTGAACAGGTTCACTGGGAGACAGTTATACCCACCAGACAACACCCATAGGGAACAGTTACTTTCCTAACAGATAAGAAATTCATCTCTTGTGCAGGTCAAGCAAAGGAAAATCTTCTAGATCCTGATGTAAACACTTAGCAACAAAGACTGAATCTCTCTGGTTTCACCTTCCTTTGCTCTGCCCTTGGCACAGCATTTTAAGACTAGCAGAGGTGCATGAGATCTTTAATGAATCTCTCTTGAAAAAAACAAAGCCTAACAACTTACTGAAAAAAAAAGCTGCTGAGTGCAAGGAACTTGTGTTGCTTACCCTTGGTGCTGTCTTGCAAAGACAGAAATAAGGAAGAAAAGGTTTGAGTAAATAAGCAAGGAATAACTTGTCCTCAAAAGAATGAAATTCTAGTTTCAGTTATTGCAATGAGGGCAAGTGGTGAAAATCCATCCCAAGGCTGAGTCCCCACTGCTGGAGGCTCTGTAGGACAACCCTGTACATCTCTATAGCCATGAAAAGTTTGTGGCCAAAATAGGTAAGACAGGTATTTACAGGTTCATTGTACCTGTGGGAACTGAGGCACACAGAGATTGAGTAACCCATCCAAACTGACACACAAAGCCTGGGAAAAGCATGAAATTATAACCTCATCTCTCAAGGCACAATGTGAGGCTGCCACTGCCCCATTACCTTTCCTGTGTACAGGCAATTCCCTCCTTATTTCGGTTCCACTGAGTGCAGAACTAGACAAAGCTTAAAATTTGCAACGGGTTAGTTATGAAAGAGCCACAGAGATCTGCAGTAGCACATTAGGACTGTCACTGATTTAAGAGACAAAGATGATGAAATGGTAGGTGGAAGTCAGCAGCATTAAGTAATGTGTGCAGGAAAGCATGATCCTGCTTTTACCTGCATCCTGCAACATGTGCATCCCTGTAACAGGATAATCACCAGTCAGGAATGAAATTCTGGGGTATAATAGATGAAGAAACAACCCAATCTCCACCTTCTCTCAAGAGAAAGGAACCTGAAGTCAATGCCTCAAGGCCTTAGCAGAGAAACCACTCCAACCAGATTCCACATGTCCCAAAACATGGATGTAAGACAAATTTACATGTAAAAGAGCTCTTCCAGAACACTGATTTGTTGGCAAATGCAAAGTGTAGCAAGCCATAGAATTTCTTCCTTGCAAGATGTTATGGGCTAGAAGTTAAAACTGCAAAACCAGTCTGATAAATTCAAGGAGGAAGCACTAATCAAGGAAAAGCTGCTGCTTCTGGCATAGAAGTCCCTGAACTGCAGAGGTCAGTGGTGGCTGGCAGTGTTACTCCACATCACCATAGACTCAGGCTAGGTTGTTGTGTTGTAGATGCAGTAATTTTATATTATGTTTTAGGGGTTAGGGCAATTCAAATAATTAGGCAAAGGAACATAACAGCAAGAGTAAGTAAACCCCTTTGTGAGAGATCATTCAATTGAATTGGATGGTTAAATCTCCCATAAAGCACCTGGAAGATTTAACAACTCGTGTCCAAATGAACAAGATGTAATAGGCTTGTACACAAGCTTGATATGAAAAGTGGATTGTTTTTTAGGAAAATGGTGGAGAATAACCTCTTATTGAAAAGAGTGATTGTGAATTTTAATCAGGGGAAAATAAAGATGCAAGAATAAATCTGCACAGGCTTAGAGGAGGACTAGATGACTTTCTCAGACATCAACAATGGACTGCAGGAGTGTGCTACATACTAATCTTCTGTTTTCTGTTTACTTTTTCAATCATCCCATATATCCTGCCTTTTTAAGGAAAAAAACCCAACAACAACACAAAAAAACCCTAGAAAAACTGTCAATATTGTCACCTAAAAAGTGCAGAGGAAGCACAGATAAAAAAAAAATGAAAAGAAAAAACTTACAAATTTGTACTTTGATATAGCTGGCCCTAATTTTTCATCCCTGTATTATTCACTCGAGTGATGGTAGAATCACACATTCAAACTGAAAACAAAGGAATCCACACCATGTTTTGCTGCTCATATTTAGCTTATCAGAGCTTGGTAACAGCCACTATTCCCCTGGTGATTCTTGGGATGTGTGTGACCCTCACTAACATTCCTTTCAGAGCCGTCTCTGATACCATCTGTATTTTTGGAGAAGTTAACTGGAAAGCCATTTCTCAAATGTGTTTTCAGTTATTACAAAATACACACACCCTCCTTTTACACTTATTTATTTATTTTTAAAGCGAGCATATTGTGGCAATTAGGGGGGAATTTGTATTCTCCACTGACATCTGAAATTCCATTATCTGTATTTCATGGTAGCAATGGAGTCCAGAATTATGTCCATGGGCCAAAATTTCAGGGCTTGTTTTCTTTGGGCTTTTTTGAGCAGTGGATGGAGAGGACATTGCCCAGATCCTCAGAGTAGAGCACATGTGAAATATTTTCTTTATCTACTCTTTTTTCCTGACCAGTTATGTGTTGAGGGTCCATGCAGTTTGTTCAGATACTGAATACAACACAGGATGCCTTATCTTAAGCTTTGCTAAGACAAAAAGGCAAAAGCCAAAACAGGAACAAGATTTGCATCACTATAAAATCATCTCGATTTATTGTTCTGTGCCCATAACCAAATTTTAGCTGTTGTGTCTACTTTCCTCTCCCCTTCCCCAATCTGAACACCTTGAAGCTATTTAACCCCCCTCAATTCACAGGCAATTGCAGAAGTGGGGACCAAAATAGCTTCAAATACAAACCCAACAAGGCTGAAATTGCTTCTCCTGGACTGACTTGCCGAGCATGAAAAACACTTTTATTTCCTGAAAAGCCAAACCATTAACAGGCTGTTTGGATGGTGTATGTGGTGGAAAAAGACATTTTGGAGAGAACATTTGAATTGGTACATCCGCCTGACACATGACGTGTTCCAAACAAGATGTTCCCAACTCCACCAGCCAAGTCGGACGGGCCAGTTCAATAGGACTTGCGAAATTCTGATCATCTGCATGCAGAGCAGCACAGCAAGATCCACTGCTTCCCAGACTCTAAACTGACCACTCATCAGAGTGAAAACTCCTACTCTTTGCTTGGTTTTCACCTTGAGGCTGCGAAGTCAAGTTGAAACCAACTTTAAAGTTTTTCTCCTAGCAATATGCCACAGAAAGGTCACATATATCTTCAGACAGGAATCCAAAGGGGTACAAGGTCCTCCCTGTACAGGTAACTCATGTGATTTACAGTATTGAATTTAGCCTTGTTAGAGCCAAATTAAGGGGGGGAAAAAGCAACAGAAGAGATGTGGCCTTGAGGTTTTCTTTTTTATTTTCTCCTTCTGTCTCTTGCCAGGCTACTGTTCTTCTTTAGCTATTGTAGGGACCCAGAGCACAGGTCACTGCAGAAACAATTGTTCCTGTCACGTATGAGGGGAAAAAATCATATCCCAGAACTACAGAAGAAGTTCTGAACAGGGATTAGAGACTTTTCTGGAGTCACACCTGCTGATCTTAGTCTCTCTTAGGCACTAGGATCCCAACTCCCATCTAATTTTGGAGACAGGTAGAAGACATTTCTGTGTCTGTGGAGGACTCTGCAAGCACACACCATTTGCTGATAAGGCTCCAAAGGATTTTAAAAAGGCCTGAAGTTTTGCCAATCTCTCTTGGCTCCAAGAAATGCAACAAGGCATGGCGCTTATTGCTGTCACACTATTGAAAGTGAGAAGGCATCTATCAGAGAGATCAGGCAGTGGTGTGTTAATGTCACAGCATAGATCTTATGCTGGGACCTAATTCCAAAAGAGACAACAGGAGGGAAAAAAAAATCCATGAGCTCTCTTTCCAGTAACTTTGATATTCAGATCACTATCAAGAAATCCAGTGAAAGAAATCCACATTAAACCCTGTATAGAACCCATGTGTCCTCCTCTCTTGCTGTAATATGAACTTAGTGAGTGCCGAGAGTTGCCAGAAATTATTGCAGCTCTCACTGTCCTACCCCAGGCAGACACAAGGAAAGAGGAAGGCCTGATGTAATATTATATATACACACACCATATTGCCATTTACTTATTTTAATACCTCAGCTTGCTCTCCCAGCTCATCTGGATGAAGTCCATCAAAATCCCCTGCCATGCCCCAACACCACCTCTCCCTCCAGTTAGGCTCCACCACCAGCCACAGTCTTGTCTGCTGTTATATTGTACCTTTCCTTTAATTATTACCTTTATTCAGAGGGCAGAGGATGTGCATCCAGAGGATTTGTGGAGCAGGGCAGAGAAGCCAGAGCTCAGCAGAGATAGGAGTAACCAGCACCAAGACAGCTCACAGCTGCTCTGAGTCCCTGGGAATTACTAAGTCCCAACTTAACTATTCCCACCTGCTGCCTCCACAAGATTGGCACCCTTCAGCCTTTTCCCAGCTAAGCAAGTCTCAAACTGTGTGTGAGTCACCAAATAAATTACAGGGGGTGCAGAAGGAAAACAAAATCGAGAAAGTACCACTGTAGGACACTACTCTCGAGCTGATCATGGCATTTGGTACAGCAACTCAAATTAGTCTGAAAGAATTGCTTTGTGCACCCAAAAGAAACATATAGGAACATTCCTTTATGTCTCTTCAATATTAGCTACAGGCTCCTTCGGTTCATGGAGGGGAAACACTAAAATCAGGAAGCTCAGAAGCATCAAACAGGTTGAAAATTGGCCTGCAGAAATGGAACTAAAATTTATAGGGAAAGGTAGAAGTGGCACTGCAATTGAATGAAGCCAAATGAGATGCATGTTAACTTCTAGGTCTTTTTTTCCTATCATTCCACTTATATTACATATTGCCTTTTCCCACCTCTTAACCCTCTGCATCCTGCAGCTGAGCTGCACAGTTTCACATTTATGAAGAATTGCTGCTGGAATCATACATAGAAACTACACACAGAAATGGTCAGACTTAGTCACATCTCTGATCTAGTCTGTAGAGTTACAGCCTACAGATTCACACACAAAGTTAGGAAACTTCAGGCATGCTGTGGGGAAAAAGTTACAAGGGAGATGTTTCTTCTCCAGTCATGTAAACACAGAATTTTTCTAAGAAAAGATTCTTCAGGAGGGCAACATTGTCTCCTCCTTAAATCTTCTTGACTTTCAAGACTGTGTCATCCCTCAACTCAGCACAAACCTGGCATCACCTGACTCGTCTAGCAGAGGAATCAGAAATAGTCTCGTAGAGCTAGATAAACTTAAAATAATTCTTACCATAGTTTTTCTGGAGCACACACACTGTAAAACAACACATATGGAGCTCTGCAAAAGCACTTTACTGGCACTCGTTGGTGGTGACTCACAGAAGTCACCCCAGCTCTGGTCTGATGCATTGTGACCACCCAGCCTGGATGCCAATCACAGCTCTGCATTTCACCATCCTGCACAGCACTACATTTGAGCTAACATCCACACTGAACTTCTGAAAGTCAAACACAAACTCCTCATTCTGCGCTGACAGTCCTAAATTACTCGCAAAAATCAAATAAAATCAGCTTGCAAAAAGCTTGCTGTGCCAAGTCTCATACCACAGACAAGGATAGAGGAGCTCAGTGCACATTCCTACACAGAGGCTCAGAAAACGGTCAGAGAATTCTAAACTTCTAAAATAGAAAGTTCAGCACTCTGCAAATATGAGGGGAAAAAAACATTAGTCATGTAAGTAGACTTTATATTTTGACAGGTTGTTTTTCCCCTCTCAGTTCAGGACACAGTAAGCTCTTTAAAACATTATATCAAGAAGTTACAGTATACTTTAAAATGTTATTACTTCTGTATCATAATAACATCACAATTCATACCCCCCCAATCCCTGTAATTCACTCAGTTAAGAAGACATGTATTAGGTGCAACTTCATCTTTTGCAAAAGAGCTGAGGGAAGTCTATGCAACTTTCTATTTAACTAATTTTTTATTTTTGCCATCTACATTCCCAGATGTTTCCAATGTCTCAGTGAAGTTTCTGCAAACCATCTGCAAAACTTTTTACATGTCCAGATTCTCAATAAGGCAAAGCCAGGCACTTAGGGCAGCCTTAAACACGGACATTTCACACTGTGGAGCTTTAATTCCTGCAGATGATGACGACTCTCCCCCCCCCATCCTATTTAGCAGTTTAAGTTACCATTTTTCACAATGGAAATTCAAAAATAGCAGGGCTAAGAAAGTTAAAAATGTAGCAACTTTTCAGTACCAAACACATGCCTTAAGGGGGACAACAAAGTGTAGAAGTTTCTACACCACCTCAAAACAAGCACATTAGTCTCCCTTCCTTCCCCCAAGGCTGTTTTCCACTTCTCGATCAACTTTCATGCTGTGTTTTGGGGTTTGTTTATTTTTTTTTTTTGCTTTTCTGGAGTTTCCCACCCGTTTCCATGCAGAGCACAGTGAGGGAAGCAGAGAGTTAATGCTACAGTTGCAACTGGTGTGAGCCTTTGCTATTAACTTGAATTTATGGAGCAATCTCTCCTTAAAAAGAAAAAAAAATTCCTCCCTGCACTGTAACACTGAGAAGTATATTTAAAAAATCTCTCTCGGGTCTCTCTAAACATCTGCTCAAAGGTTTTGCTGTATCTTAAAAGGGCTCTAATTACCAGAAACTCTTCTCTTACTTAAGCCCAGGGCTCACATTTCAATTATAACTCAAGCTCCAGTTAATTTAGGGCTAAACCCAAAATGCCTGTACCAAACAGAAGAAAACATAGGCCTACCTTAAAACTTTCCAGCTTTTCAGAGGATCCAAGTCAGAGATTATAGACACCATTGTAGTAATAATAACAATAAAATATATATGTTAAAAAAAAAAAAAAAAA
>NW_008686356.1:117884-122425 GCF_000695815.1 Acanthisitta chloris
CCCGGCGGGGAAGGCTAACCACAAAAGCAGCAAGTACTCTACTCAGTGTGGGAATGACAACAAACCCAGCACAGCTCTTCCTCCTTCTCAAGCTGATAAGCACTTGTCCCAGCTTCTCTCCACCCCCAAAATCAATCTTGTGCTATATTGCTTCACAGTCCCAGTTTCATTTCTTCACCACTACCTTTTAAAGCCCTTGTAATCTGCTCCAACTGATCAAATTTGACCTTTTTGTAGTCCACTTTATTCCAAGCACAGCCCTCAGTTAAATCTCTCTTTATTAACACCGTCCTTCTTGGCTTTCTTTTGGAACAAACACAGCTCAAGCTTGAAGCCTCCAGTCTTTGCCAGCAATCATTTACAGATTACTGCAAGCTGCAGTCTTCTCCTTTTGGGTATTTTCTTCTACCTCTGAGGTTTGCTTTTATATTATTTCCTGAAGGTTGTTGGGGGTCTCCCTTTCCCTGGTCTGTGCAGGTTGGAGTTTGACACTTTTAAAGGAGGGACTTTCTAATGCAACTCCTCTCCCACCCTTCCCTCCTCCCCTTACCCCTCACCCCCATATAGAGAGACAGACACACACTTTAAAAACAGTTCACAACCTTTTGTATACTGAATAATCTTTCTCTCCCTTCTTCATTTTTTAAAATCTATTCGAATTTATAGACTTGTATGCTGAAGCTGTGCCTGAAAACAGGCTGATTTATAGCAAGACTACTATTATGGTGGAATAATAAAAGGTCTAATAATGCCAAGTCAGATGTAACCCTTCGGATGTTTGAAAGGGGAAAAGGTGTTTATATAGTTCAATGAAATCAATTTCTTTTTTGTTGCTACTTAAAAAATAAATGATAAAGCATCCTCCAGATTACTATGGTGATTTGAAAAGTTGTGTAGCTGCTGTTAGTGTATATTTACTTAGGAAAATCTAGATGATTGGCTTCTTTTGTGCTTCTATAACACTTCTGACATTGCTTTCCCTTCACTGAAATATTTCTCTTTTGCAATTTTTTCCCCTCTAAATGTTTTCCATTCACCCTGTGAATGACTATACCCTTTGCTTGAACTACACCGGTTCCTTAGGATTTCTGGAAATTCCCAAATTAAAATTCTTTGGGGGGGAAAAAAGAAAAGCCGTACCTTATAAAGTGTTCAGTCAGAACCAAACTACCTCAAATGGCAGATACTTCCACTTTGCTATTTATACCACAGGCATATGCTCCTAGTCTCCCTCTGCCACCAGTTCTCAAGAGAAAAAAACAAACCCAATGAAAGTTAAGATCAGCCCTTGCATGTAAAAATAAGCAGTAATATGATGGTCACATAGAGATCTGGTAGCGTGTGACACACTCATGGAAACATAATAAAGGGTATTAGAAAGCATAATAAACTTTTAAGGCTGTTTTAAGTCTTCCACCGCCTCCTCCTATGGTGAGATAAAACTTGAGCTGTGTCTGAACTGTTTTAGGGCTCCCTGGTATGCTCTGGGCTGTGTTTGGGCAGCCTGAACCTCCCCCCTTGCTGGTTGCACAAAGGCAGCACAGTCCTGTCCTTGCTGGAAGGTGACACTGAGGATTCCCACTGCCCCAGAAAGATCAGATGACCATTCTGGCTGCCAGACAGCAGCCAGGAGATAGTGGTCAGGCAGAAACAACCAGTTTTAAACTACCTAGGTACAAAATGCCTTCTTAGTTCAAAGGCCAGAGCGTCACTGACCCCTCATTTAGGAGAAGCACTGAGTCACCTCCTGCCTCTTTCTCCACCTCAGCCAGGTGAAGCTCCTGGCTCAGCATGTGTATCAGTTGATCAGTTTATCAAGTCATGCCTCAAGGTCAGACCTTGGAGTTTTATATCCTCCCCTAGGCAATGCTTCCAACAGTTTTGCTTTATCTCAGAGGCATGTAACAGTGATCAACACATCAGAGACAGCTGATGGTGAGATTGCAGGTGCAGATCTGCAGGAGGAGGAGGGTGGAGGACAGCTGGAGGGTTACAGATGTTCCACCTCCCTCTTAGTGTGGCACAGGGTGTTTCTCACCTGATCTTCACATGCCTGAGTACTTCTGCAGAGATAAGCATTGTATCCTGCTCTGGAAACTTTGGGCCCTATATTTATTTACCTCCAGGAGATGGATTAAAAGCTTTTCATGGAAAGTTAAATTTGGTATTTTCTTTGTGAAGCTGAAGAAGCCTTCATTTTTTAGCAAAGCAATTAAAGAGCGATTGGCCAGTGTCTGTTTCTTCCCAAAAGTTTGTAAACACTGTTACACAGGTTAATCCCTCACTTGGGCAGGGAAGGACATCAGTGGTTTCAGTACACTGCTTTTTCTCTTTCTTCTCTACCTTACTGTCACATTTGCTAGTTTTAGAACTATATTCACCTATTTTTCCATGTATACTTCTCACTGTTTCATATTGATGACCAGGCTCAAATTAAGAAAGGCTTCAACCTTAGCCTGTCAACAAAAGAAAATTCTAAATACCCTGTCCTATCGTGTCCCTTTGGCAAGCTCATTTTGAGCTCTTGTCACATCCTGTCCATCCACCACTGCAGGTCAAGATGAGAAAGGCAACAATGGTCTGTCTTTGTACCCCACTTAGGGACTTAACTGGTTCCAGTTTCTGTTTAAGTCAGGAGTTGATGAGTGCTACAAGGATAAGAGACCTTTGTATTAAGGTTGGAAGTTCTTGAAGTTCTTGTACCCTTAGATCTCAAGGACTAGGCACATGAGGTGGAGAACTACAGTTTCTCCTGGTGTATATGGAAAAATCAAGGCCAAAAGAAACATATCAGCCCAGTCCCTCACTTCAGATCACTGCCAGACCTTCCCAGATGTGCCACCACACCAAGACACTCAGTGTCTCTTGCTCTCTCATCCAAAAATTCCACAAACTATGTCTATTTCAAGAATTTTATCTCTAACAAGTACATTTTATACTTTCCATAGACACATTTTTTGCTGCCTTCCCACAGAAAATGCTCCATTATTTCCTCCAACATATCCGCATGAAAACTATACTGTAGGACTAAATATTCTATTCCTTTCCCATTTACAATTATTATGTTTCTTTTTACTATTTTCATCTTGAACTTTTTATGTCTGGAACAAAGGCCACATCTCCATTTTGCTGGACCTGGCTGGCATTTTGCCATCTTTTCCTACAACTCTGGAGGAAGCAAATATAAGCTTTCTAAAAATAAAACTAAGAGATCAAGTTTAGCACAGAGAAACTTGTGACATGCAATGGATTTTCCAAAACAGCCTCACGTATTTCATACAGCATGTAGCTATAGGAGGAGAAAGCAAATAAAACAGAAACTCACTGTAAAAGTATTTTAACTCGTGCTTAGAGAGCAGACTCCAGCCCAGCTTTTCTGTTGGGGTTAAGGACTTTGCCTTCAAAACTTTCATTTTTATGCTTTGAGTAAAGAAATTTCCTATGATCTTCAGCTTGTTTGCCAAGAAACAGCCAGCACATCTGTGAAATATTACTTAAGCAAATTTATTACAGTTAGCCAGAAGGCAACAACCCTGAAAGTTTCCTCTACCTGCTGAAATCCAGCCTATTGTATAATTTGGGTCTTTCATGCCATAACATGTTCCCCCAGCGAGAGCTTATCAGTTCTTAGTTAATATGATAAAGAAGTACAAGCTTTCCAAGATTTTGAGTCATGTTAAAGTAAATATATATATATGTATTTTTGAAAACAGCTTTCCTGTATACACACATACACAAAAGGATCTCTAAGCAGTATTTTTGAAAACAGCATTCCTGTATACACACATACACAAAAGGATCTCTAAGCAATGTCATCATCCTTAGTTTAGACAGCTGTGGAGTCAAAAAAGTTCCAGATCAGCTAGCTACAAACATTTGAAGGTCAAGTACAGGACAAAGCATTTAAAAAAGCATAAGCAATGATGGCTACTGAGCAGTAAAAAGATGATTTTATGTCATGAGATTCACCCCCCTTCCCCTGCTATGTCTTTGCCAGAAACCTATTGGACTGAGAACATCATGGTGTTGGGCAGGATAATAGACAAAGTATAGTAAGCAGTTTGGGTTTGTTATTTAATCTTCTTTGAAGGATGTTATCTCATTCAAAATATTTTAGAAGCCAAGAAAGGTCTGCCAAAGCACAACCTTTTAGTCAGGGTGCCCAGCAGCCTGGTTATCAGGCAATAATAGACAAATAAATAACCTCCTAGCATCTTCCCAATACATATTTTCCATTGCTCTTTCATACTAAGCAATATTAAGTTATTTGCTAGAAATCCTGGTCTTTTACCAGGAAACCCTCACTCTCCCTGGGGAGCCTGTTAAACAAAACTCAGCTATTAAAGAGTGGCCTCCAACTTCAGGGCTGCTGTTGGGGGCTGATAAAAGCTCTTCTCCAGACTGTCTCATGCTGTCCCTCCCTACCAGCCTTGCCACCCCCCTGCCTCTCCTCCCAGTCCCTAATGCCTTGCCTTTTAAGCAATGGAGTGACTAATTGAAAATGCATTCCAGTGCTTTACAAGCAGCTTTTTCTTTCCTGC
>NW_008686356.1:122441-133994 GCF_000695815.1 Acanthisitta chloris
AGACACAGTTTTAACTTGGGAACTTGAGCACTTGTTCATGGCCTGGATGTGTGAAAGAAATCTGGCTGAATTCAATAATTCTGTTGAAAAAAAGAAATTAAAGATTTTACTTCTAGAACTGGTATAAGTAAATCCAAGTATTATACATCTTTATAGCTAGTCCATTCTCTCTTTGAGAAACACATCATTTGAGACACAAGACATTTATAGAAGATCAGACAGATGAAAAATTGTAAGTACTAAGTTTAAGAAATGGCCAAAGTCTACAGTGGTGCTTGTACACAACCAGAGAAAAAACAGTCACAAATAAATCCTACTGACAATTACCCTTTGGGAAAGACAACTGTAACCAAAACACCCTGGAGATAGTACTCACTGATTCATGGCAGGTCAATGGCCAACTGGGCTGAGATTCAGCACATCTTATCACACACAGTAACTTAGAATTTGGCTTCATCCAGCAGCTGCAGAGATTGAAGGGTTTTGTTTCCTTGCTGATTGTACAAAGCCTGCACTTTAACAGTTAATCATTAATCTTAAATTGCATAAATGTGTCTCATACTTATCGACTTCTCACTTTTACAGTCTGGAGAGACACACTTTCAAGAGATGGTATTTTTTTTAATACTGATTGTGATTTTAATGGATTTTCAAGTACTTTCAGGTTTTACTCATGACAACTGCTCCAATAAAAAGCCTTATGAACAAAGATGGGTTTTGTGCCTATTCACCTAGCAGAAAATCACTATTACGACATACTTCATTATGAGAGAAATGCTTTCCAGCCTCTCTGAAGAGACAGTCATCCCAAACTCCCATCAGCCTAATTGTTTTTAAGGTGTTTGTAGTTTACATTAAACAGTATATGAGCCAAACGTTTACATCCTCTGCTAAATTTCTCTTTATTGGCTAGAGGGAACATTTCTTCGTTCTGCAGCACTGGCAGAGCAAGAACACTCCTGTAGTCCGAGGCAGGGCTTACCCTTCCTAACCCAAAACAAAGAATGAAAGAGAAGAAAAGCTCCTTGTGTTTGCCAGACATGTTCAAAAAGAGCTACTTGCACACCCCAATCTGCTTCTTTCATTCCATTTGGCAGAGTCATGGGTCAAATTTGGTGGAGAGGAAATTAGCAGCCGTTAACTGTTCCAGCGCCACGGCAGACAGGGAAGCCAAAGCCAACACTGTCTGTCTATTCATTTCCATTCTTTTGGTGTCAGATCATACAGGGAACACTAAGAGGTCCTTATGAAGCCTTATGAAAAGGTTATTGTTCAGGCTTCCTTCATAACATAGTCCAGAAAATAAAAACTTCAGTAATGACCTTAATAAGTGCTTTGTTGTGCAGGCCATGTTTTCACATGGACCACAGCTGCATTTGTACAGCCCGAATGGCATCTCATGCAACATTGGAGAATAAATCTAAGAGTAATTAACTTATGCTGGATGCATACTGTACAGTGTTTAGGAAACCATTTCCAAAGAGACAAAGGAAAATTAGTGGCTCCGTATCCGTATCTGTCTTTAATAGGCTCTTCAAATATTTACCCCTGGTTTTCTATCTGTCACAGAAGTCCAAGGAATAGGATGATTATTCATAAGGGACTAGGTGGAGATAGTCAGTTAATTCCTCTCAATGTCTTTCTTCTTGACATTGAGAAAACTATTTTTCATCTGTGTCCTACTTTCCCATCTGGGAGGGACAGACACCACCCTAGCAATCTATAGAGCAGAACACTAAGAACTTAATAGAAGACACAAGAATTGGCAGCTTTATAAAATTCCCTTCTTTCCAAGATTGTTTAAAGTCTAAATCAACTGAGTTACTGGTTCGTCATTCAGTGTAAAAGAACATGATCTGTTGAGACAGATGGCTTCTACCACTTCAAAAATTCAAGAGTTGCTGTAGCAAAGTAAGAAACCCCTGAAGTTTTAAAAATGTCACCTATACCATACCTTTAAAATGAAAATAATTTAAAAGCTCCAAAGTCCTAGAGGGAAATAGGGGAAAAATAGCAACAAGGGAATAATTATGAAATTCAGAAAATGATGAAATAAATCTTCTATTTCTAAGATTCATATTTATGGAAGTACATTCAGGCACATGATTTTGAAGGTGTCAACCACAAGCACATACTTTATATAACCTTTAAGAGAGATACGAGGTCCCTTGTGACAGTGTGCTTTGCTATTGACCTAAAGATGATGGCATGTGAGTAGGGAAGGAGAAAATGCTTCAGATGCCAGAACAATCCCATACATATTTCATATGAAGGCATGGAGGGGTACCCTTTTAGCCTGTATATGAACTGTACCAGCACAGGCTGAGTTTATGTCTGATGCTGGTCAGGATATGAGATTTGCTGTACTCACTAAAGATAACACTGTTTCATCTTCCCTTCCTATTACAAAGGCTGAGAGAGCTGACAAAATAGGAAGGCAACTTTTTGCCCTAACAGCTGGCAGGAGATTTTTATAGACACAAAAACCAATTAAGTGTCCTGATTCTGGGCATGTAACTCCCCTGGAGCCTTTGTTTAGAAGTGCTTATGTGCTTGCATAGGCACAAGCATCAACAAATCCATGTACAGGTGTATGTGTGCATCTCAACAAAGCACCATGGAGTGAACTGAAATAATCTGTTGCTCTCCTGAGAAAAATCCCAACATGTTATCCCTGTGAAAACAGAACAGGAGAGAGTTTCGTAACAGTATTACTTCATCAGTAAAAGGCTGGAATTAAATTCAGTTCAAAAAGACAACTTATCCATAAAAAAAGAAGCTCACTCAAAAGGTCCTAATTCAGGGAAAATCAGAGAAAACTTTTCTTTTCCTTAGCTATTAAGTGCAATTGTTTACCTTTATTATCTATAGAAACTTCTTTCATTTCTGAAAAAGCAGGACCATGGTTTTTTTCTGTTTCTGAGGACAACTTGTTTTAAGAAAAGCATCACATAAATGTTCATTCATTCCCATGTTGGTGATTCCATTACTTCCTACATCTTTTCATTAAGGTTTTATATCTTTCAAAGCATTAATAGCTATTGTAGCCCCGATTACATTATTTATATACACAGGTCATATTCACATATATAGCTTGTTTACAGGAGATCCTTTCCTTCCGTTGAAAAATACTCCAAGTCTCATGTCACACTTTTCTTTCTTGCTGACCTCATTTACACAAGCCCAAGCACGTTAGTGATTTTTCTCCCAGACAAGGCCTAGGCTGTGATTCCAATAAAGACAAGCACAGGTCCCCATGTTGAAAATAAAACATTTTTATTGCTTTCTAAACCTCGGGCATAAACATTCATTGCTTCATCTGACAAAATCCAGCCAATAAAGACTGCAAAAAGAGTGAGATTAATAGAACCAGCTTTCTAGAACATTGCACTGCCCTCTAGACACTGGATGTCTTGGAAATTGCATATCGTAAAGTTTGGCCCATAGAGAAGCAAGTTTAAAACCCTTCTTTTCTCATTTGGGTGTTTAGTTGTTACAGCCTGAGCAAGTCCACACTTCTCTGGAAGCTTCAGGACCTAATATGGGCTGACTCCCCCAAAATCTGGATTGGCTTAGATTGTTTGCTAATAATTCATGGTTTGTCCTTGGGAAACTGTTCATTTCACAGCTGCCTGGTTTGTCAGGCAAGAAGAGGTGAGTAGATCATAAAATGGTTTGGGTTGGAAGGGACCTTAAAGATCATCCTGTTGCAACCCCCCTGACATGTGCAGGGACAACTTGCACTAGACTAAGATTCTTAGAACTCTGTCCAACCTGGCCTTGAACAATTCCAGGAATGGAGCAGCCCAAATTTCTCTGGACAGCCTGATCCTGTGCCTCACCACCCTCACAGTAAATAAGTTCTTCCTAATATCCAGTCTAAATCTATCTCCTTTCAGCTTCCCATCTTAGATTTCACTTCTCCCTCATGCAAAAGAATTTTCGAGGACTGAATCACAAATTGCCTTTGTCGCTCATCAGCCGGGAAGGAGTTCAGTCTCTGCCTGAGGAAATCAGGAGTGGAAGATAGTGCTGCTTTTTATGGTACTTTCTTAAAATAATTTATATTTCTCCCTTTTAGTTTGTGGCTTGTCTGCAAATGAAAAGTTCCAGCTGCTGCTAATTATTCCTTACCTGGTAGTTTGAGAAATTTTTTCCTCTTGAAGAGATAGGTGTCTAGTCACTAACCAGGCTGCTTTTAGAGATCCCTGAGCCTTCTTTTCACCTTTCTCTTTTAGCTATCAATGCCTTAAAAAGGAAGCAACCTTCTTTTCAAATTATGGATGCTGCATCTAAAATTCATGTTCATTTCATGATGTCAATAGAGAGTTCAGGCTCCATGTTGACATTATTGATGACAAAACTGGGCCTAACACATCTCCCAAAACACAATCATCCAGCTGAAGCCTGTCTGGGATATTAATTGGCTTGTGTTCAATCCAGTTAACCTGTGCTCTGCTGATCATGAATAGCCACAATTTGCCCTAAAGTGCTGAGGGGTGCAAAGTACAGAGCTTTGAGTGCTAATACTGTTCAATTGTAATGTCATAAGGCAATGGAATTTTTAAAGGAGCTCCTGGTTTCCATTAGTTACATTCTTGTTTGTCAAATATTTTTTCCACCAAACATTTTGTATATTTTCTGGTATTTTCCCTTTGCTGACAGATTAAGCAGCCCATGGTTATGTGATGCAGCCCAATTGCCTTTTGAAAACTCACATAACCTTAACCATGGCTATGGTATGGCAAATAAAATTTCCTTTTCAGTGCAGATTAACCCAATCTACACCTTTAAGATGAGCCGTTACCAATAGATGTTTCTAGCTATCTAAATTTTCTATTAATTTCTTTATCTTCAGGTGATATGAGCAAAGCATCCTGCTATGTTTCCAATACAGAACCAAAGTATTTATCATCCAGGATCCAGAAAAACATATTCTCTTTCCTGACGTGCTATTGAAAATTTTATCTCTGGCTAGTAATGACCTATACCCACAGTTCATATACAGAAGGTGGTATGAAACTGCTTTAAAAGAAACTGTTTTAAAAGACTATTCAGCCCAGCAGGGAAAAGCAATGTCGTTTTTCATCCCCACCTATACATGCTGAAAGTTTGCCTGCTCTTGCAGGAGCAAATTCCTACTTCCCAGCTCCCATCTAGCCCCTCTCCTCCACCATCAAAGGTAACAACCATTTTAGCAAAACCCCCTGAACTGATATTTCAAACTCTTGTCTGAGCAAAATAACTGTCATGGAAAGCTGTCCTGACCTGGGTGGCAGGACAGTTTGGGGATACCTGGAATGAAAAACAACACTTAAACATTAATATACTACAGATTCTTTACTTTCTGCTCCAAGAGCTGTAAAATCTGGCACAAGACTGGAGAAATAGCAGCTTCAACTTCATCAGCCATTGAATTTAGCAGAGAGGAGAGCTTTACCAAGATCAATGAAGTGTTTTGTATCATGATTTATTCTGGAGGTCTTCTCGGAGGAGGAGAAAAGGAAGGTGCTCTCCACTCTGCAAGCATTGCTCGTGGATTTATTGAGAGCTATCATCTAAAGATGAGAGACTAAATTCAGTGTGTATGGACACTCCCTGAAAGACTGCCAAAGGCTTTAAAATTAGAACATAAATTGAAGATGAACCAAAGTGCAACAGAAACTATCTTCAGCAAATATAATTAAGAAAATAACCTAGCGAATGAAAGATACATTGGACTTCTAGAAATTATGTCATTTTTAATAATACAAGAAAAGGGTTCCTAAAGGCAGGAATTCCAAAATTAAGGAGTGATATAAGAACCACTTTGAAGCAAATAGGCTATCCCAGAGTCAAAAACTGTTACTGCCTTACCAGCAACAATACCAGTATGTGGCAATAAATGTTCACAGTCCCCTGAGCTACAGCACTGCTGTTTGCTCCTGGCACACCTTCAGCCTCTCCCACTTGGTCCTGACAGCCAGCCCCTGCTATGCCTCTGGCTTCTCTACCCAACCTTATATATGTCATAAATTTTCATTTGCCCATATTCCTCCTTTTCCCCCTCATTTTGTCTTGCTCTACGTCAATCTATTTGTAATTGCTGTCCATACTACTGAGATGTTATAAGTTTTCCACCAAAAGTATCCTCTTTTCTCATTGTGGAATTATGGTGATCTAATAAACCATGAATAAAGAACTTTTTATTTTCCAGTCAGTGTAATTCAGAATTTTTCTCCTTTGGAAAATTATCCCTTTCAAAACACCAGTATGTATATGACTGGCAGGGATGTACTCAGTTTGCTATACTGAATGTAATTGTGTCAAGATCATTCATCCTTAGGCAACCACTAACTTCCAGTCTAGTGACAAATTCATCTTTATTCGACATAATGAAGTCCAGGAGAGACTTTGTTTGCATTGAGCACAATATCATTTATGTTTAAAACTGTTTTCCTTAAAAACCCCAAACAAATTGTCATTGATATTTAGCTACCAAGTGTATGGATAGAGTAGCCTTGTCCCAGGAACTAAAATAATTTAATCCTGGAATGATTTGGGTTGGAAGGTACCTTAAAGATCATGGCAGGGAGGGTTGGGACTAGATGATCTGTAAGGTCCATTCCAACCCTTAAATTCTATGATTCTATGATCCAAAAATCCTCTCCTCTCCTTAATTTTTTTTCCACATCAACCTTTTTAGGCTGATTATGGGTAGGCATACTAAATCTGTTTATTCAAATCAGCAGTCTTTCAACAAGATAACAAGATCAGATTTTTCTACATAAATTCCCAGTTCCTTTGATTTTAATATACAGAAAGGAATTAACTCATGTAAGCAATATGGAAATGTATTTCATTGCTGAACAGGTAAAATTTTGAGGTTGGACTGCCTGGACCTTCACAGTACCCTACTAAACAAGCTAGTTTAAAGCCCTCTTGGCTGTTCCAGCTATGATTTGACTGCAGCATTGTGCTGTATGGTTCACCAGTGGAGGGTCAGGCTCTGCACCCACAGCTTTCAGCCGGTCCTCACTAGGCACCACCAGCTGTCTAGTGAGGAATGTGGGGAGACTGATCACCAATACATTTCAGTCAGGTGATGTCTTTCACAAACCTGTAAAATGGACCTTTTCCCAACACACCATAAGCACTGAAATGTCTGCTGTACTGTGGCTGTAGCCTGCCAGAGCCATCCTGACATGTCCTGCCTGTCACTCTTCAGCTTGCCATACTACTGAGAGCTAATCGGGGGGCAACATCTGCTGCCCTGCATCCTTCCAGGCTCAAGGAGCAAGACATGGTGATGAGATTATTAAAAAGAGGAAAAAAAGAAAAAAGAAAAGCAATGGCGCAAGGCACATGTTGGGATCTTTTGAGGATTGTGTAGCAGCTGAGGCCCAGGGATCTGGGGGATGAATCATTTAAGCCAGACACAAACTTTCCCCACCACCTCCCCACCTCACATGAAAGGAAAGACAGTCAGAGCCAGGCCATCTGGACAACTCCGTGGGAGCAGAGCCTGCAGAGAGGATTGGGCTGCCTGCAATGCTGAGCAGAAAACAAAGCAAAACAACTTGCTCTGCAGACCTTCCTTGAGCACACTCATCAGCAGCTATCAGCTGACTTTATACCAGTGATCATTTACTGCGATTAACCCTTATTTCCACTCTCCAAATGGGAAAGAAGGTTAAATGAAGGAGGAAGAAAATATTATGAAGGAGATGACACTAAGGAGAAGGTGATATAGTGAGGAGGATGACGTTAAATTAAATATGTGATAGTAAACCACTGCCATTGAAACCAAGAGAAATTTGCCACAGAACAAGCAGCATTGGTTGGTGCTGTAAGCACTGGGAGTGCTCTACTGTTGTCACGGTACTATACTATATTCACAAAGGGTTTAGAAGTTAAATTTGAAACGGAAATTCATAGGAGAGGCAACTAAACAAACAGGATAACATGTCACCAGGAAATGTAGATGTGCAGAGCCTGTCAATTTATATGAAAATCCCACGACAATTTCTTCATTGATCAGATTTCTATTGCTACACAAATTTTCTCCTGTGCAGATTACTGTGAAGCAGTCAAAATTAACATTTGTTCCTTTATCATTAAAGTACAAAATTCCCGACTTTTATAGCTTTCCCAATTATCACTTTTCATTAGCCGCACTACCTAGTCTAACTAATTTTTTTTCCCTAGGATGATTACAGCCTTTTTTCAGTTTTGAATCACCCAGCAGTAAAACATACAATGGAGAGAAACTGGCAATTGTATAGAGCTATTCAATTTATCCAGGAAAGTATGAACCTGTCTCATACTAAATAGCCTAAAAAGGCAAAAAATGGCTTAAAATTTATGTCAATGTTACCAAACACATTACCACATCTGTTCCCATGAGAAACAGCATATTTCCCCCAATATTTATGGCTTATGAAGACTACTACGAAAAGTTTGATTCTATTTGGCTCAATTAAGATAAAAGCTGGTGACTAAAACTATAAAGTATTCTGTTTCTAAAAGAATGAAGGTCTTTTCCACAAAGCTTAATAAATAACAGAATTTCTGGAATATTCATTTGTTTCAAGTAGATGCAGGTAAGTAGAGGACTGTTGGTTTCATCAAAGTCATGGTGTGTCCTTGATGAGATCAGGTGTGTTAATTCTCACCTTTGACATTCAGACTTTATAAAATGTAGCTGCATAATTTTTGAAAATTGCAATGCAATGTGACAACCATCACTGTTTCCCTCTCCTGGATTGCTGCAGAGAGTGTCTGTGTCCACTTATATCCGTACAAGTAGCTTTGGAATCTCTTGAAGTTCAAAAATTAACAGTAAGAAAATTGCCATATAATTTTAAAAAATGTTAATTATCTCTGGAATGATCAGTACTAAAAGGATTTTAAGGTACTAGAAAGCGTTGGAGTTTTAAAACAAAGAGAATACAGATTTCAGAAAAATAATCTTCAGATGAATGTCATGAGAATGTATTTCTCAGAGAAAACATTAGAAACTTCACATATAAGTATCTTTTAACAGACGTGAACTTATGATGTAGAGTGGGTCCCTTCAGTTCAATATACCAACGTGCTGGTTTGGGCTGGGGCAGAGCTAACTTTCCTCACAGTGACTAGTATGGGACTATGTTTTGGATTCATGCTGAACACAGGGCTAATAATATAGAGACGTTTTTGTTATTGCTGAGCAGAACTTACGCAGAGCCAAGGCCTTTTCTGCTTTCTGTACTGCCACGCTGGCAAGGAAGTTGGGGTGAATGGGATGTTGGGAGGAGACACAGCTGGGACAGGTGACCCAAACTGACCAAAGGGATATTCCATACCATAGCACATCATGCTCAGTATATAAAGTAGAGGGAAGAAAGAAGGAGGGGATGTTTGGAGTGAAGAAATTTTATCTTCCCAAGTCACTGTTAAATGTGATGGGCCCTGCTCTTCTGGAGATGGCTGAACACCTCCTGCTCTTGGGAAGCAGTGAATGCATTTCTTGTTTTACTTTGCTTGTGTGTGGCTTTTGTTTTCCTTATTACACTGCCTTTAGCTCAACCCTTTCTTTGGAATGTGCTGCCCAGGGAGGTGGTGGATTCACCATCCCTGGAGGTTTTCAAGCTGAGACTGGATGTGGTACTCAGTGCCATGGTCTAGGAACCACAGTAGGGTTGGACTTGATGATCTTTGAGGTCTCTTCCAACCAGGTTGATTCTATGATGCTATGATTCTAACCCATGAGTTTCTCAGCTTTTACCCTTCTGATTCTCCCCACCATCCTGCTGATGGAGGAGTGAGCAACTGCCTGTGTGGGTCTTGGCTGCTGCCTGGAGTTACACCACAACAAGCAAGAAATAAAGTTTCGGATATGTGTCATGATTGAGGAAAATTTCTGTCCTCTCTAATTTGCCAAAAATATAGGAAATATAAAAGATATGTAGATAGAACATAAAAGACTCACTGTGAAGTTGGGTAATGGTACAAACTCAAATTTTAATTAGTTTATTGATTAGGTCTATAAAGATGCTGTCCTGTTAACAAAAAGGATATGTTATCCACCCTTTCCCTATTGTAGTGCTGCAGCAATTCCAGCAAGTTTAGTATATAGATTTATATACTTGTCCCTACAGTCCATTTGTATAAACAAGTAGCTCAGAGGATTTAGCTAACTCCCATCTGGTTACATTAAAAGCAGAAGTACAAAAATATCAAAGTAACAGAAATAAAAATCACTTTAACTTCTCTCCATCTGGCAATTTTAATAATGGAAATGCAAAGTTGTAAAATGTGCCAGCTATCCAGGCTTTGTGCAAAAAGGAAAAAATTGTGATTAAAACCATTTGAAAAGTCAAGACAGGTTAGCTAAGATTTTAGCTGAGGGTTAAGTAACTTCAGTATCACAGGAATCTAGGTCACAGTTTACCCTAGCACAGAAAAAACACATTTTCTCCTAAATATTGGGGTTTGCATCAATATGTAATTATTGCCTTGTAAACTAACTTGCAAATAAGAGCTGCAATGAACATTAGGAGGCCTTTCTTCTGGGTTGGAGACTAAGGCTGAACAAGGAGATTTCTAAATTATCTACTTCTGCAACTGATGATGTGACAGTAATTAAAATTTTTTGAACTCTTTTACATTCTGAGAAATGTTTTCTTTCAGTTTTAATGTGTGCTAGATGAAAGGGTTAAGGTGACCCAGGAAGCACCTGATCTTGTGGTTGTTCAAAAGAAGAAAAGAGAACAAGCTCTCACTGACTACTTTTAGTTGAATTCTACAGAACAAATTTGCATATTCTATTAGGAAACCTGGATGCTGGGATCATCAATGCTATAGCATTTAATGCAATATATTTTCTAAGTTGGTCCAAACTGTTTACAAAGCAGGTTTGGAGTGATCATGGTTTGCATTTGTCTTCATTTTTTTTTCATTCTTCCCACTTCTCACTTTTGTTTTGTTTCACTTTGAATACTTCACAATGTTTGTATTTTGAAAGTTGGCCTATTTTCCCTCACAAAGCAGATTCAGTTTGTGGTATAAATGCTAAATCAGCATGTGTCAAACTTGTTAAACCTTTTTTATGCCAGGCCTTGAAGGACCTGATAAAATAAAGCTGTAAAGATATACATTTTAATAAAACATTATTCATGCACTGTTAGTCCACAAAATATTCTCATGTACTCTACAGAAATGAAAAGCAACATTTCTCTGGCCTAAAGCTAACTTTTTATGACTCCCTTGGTAATTTTTCCTTCTTTAATACTACTTTATTTATTTATTTTACAATAAGCTTTCAGAAAAGGGGTGGCATTTCTCTCAACACTTTTGCAAGTGCTTTTTTTTCCCACCTGACCTTTTACATCATCTATAGAATAATTTAATAGGGATATGGAAATCAGGCAGAGTAACTGCTGAAAGCAATATGTGCTGATCAAAACCCAGAGAGACCAGCTCTGTTGAGAATGGAATTGTGATTGTGTGGTTCAGACTCTGGCCTGGGAGTCACAAGATCTGGGTTTTCTTCCTTAATCTGCCTGACCTCCCAGAGTGATACCAGCTCTC
>NW_008686356.1:134042-163348 GCF_000695815.1 Acanthisitta chloris
TCTTTTGTCTATTTAAATGATAGGTGACTTGAGAATCTGACTGTTTTTTATAGTGCTCATACACATTGCAGTTATTCCAGTTGATGTTTTTAGGTATTACCCTAAGGTAAAAATACATGTTATGGACCTAAGCATCCTACTTTCTTGGACTGACTTCCTGCAAGTCTAAGAAAGAAAACCCTGAGACAAGGAGGACTCTAGTACTGGCTTGAAGGCAAAGCCAAGCCTCTGTGTGTTTAAATACTGGAGCATGAGTTTTTATATTTCATTGAATCATAGAATGATTTGGGTTGGAAGGGACCTTAAATATCGTTTAGTTTCAACCCCTCTGCCATGGGCAGAGCATTTTCCACTAGAAAGGTTCTCAAAGCCCCATCCAGCCTGGTCTTGAACACTTCCAGGGATAAGGTATCCACGACATTTCACATCTGCAAGCCCTTTAATGCACTGGAGTGTCTCAGGTATCCAATGCTGGCAGCATCCTGTGAGCTTTCCTAAGATATTCACGGAACACTGTACTCAATGATAGATACAGTGTTATCTCTTGCACTCATTTAAGACATCTCTTTTATTGGTCTTTTTTTTTTTCTATTTGCACTCTCTTCACGGTTGTGATCCACATCAGTTTGTCAGCCATTCATTCAGCTGTGCCAGTGAACATGAAGACCATGATATTCTCAAGGACATCTGCAGGTTTCCAGGCGTTGTGAATGTACAGACCTACAGGAGCCCTATCCCAGGCATGTCTCCTTTGATGACTGGTTTCCTTACAGAGGACCTTCTGCTAGAAGAGCAGCTACCATCCAGCCCCACTAGATCTAAATTTTTGTCCACTCTCACAGCTATGCACAACTTACATGGATATTTGCTACCTCTTGTCCCTGGTGGCTCATGGTGTCATGGACAGGGACAAAGGCCCCACATGTGTCACAACCATGTGGATCTATTTCAGAGACTCTCAAGAATGCAAACTAATCAAAGGGTCAACCAGAGCTGTTCTTGAATTTGACTGAGCTATTACTGACTGAGTGACCAGCAATCAAGGTCAACATCTGGACTTCTAGATTTTACTTTAAGAACAAATGAAGAATTTTTGTTCTGAGGGAGTAACAGCCCCTAAGAGTTGCTGTGCAAACATCAAGGACTGGTAATGGGTTAACTATAGAACCATAGAAAACCTCAAGGACTGCAGGAGAGAATTATCTTTAATACAGCATATGAAAATATCATTTTCTCTTATTGTGCAAAAAAAGAGGTGCATGGAGAAAGAGGCAGAACTGCTGTTAGGAATGTAGCTCATCTCCTCCACTGTAAGCATTGGTAGCACAGAGCGGCTTATTCTTTCTTTTTCTCCCCATGCCTGAGAGTATTTTTTCCTGTCTTGAAGGAGTCCCACTGTTCTTCCCTGCCTTCCACACCTGCTCTCTTCTTCTTTGTCTGCTGAGCTACAAAGTAAAACAATAAACATCCAAGGCACAAAAATTCATGTGGTTTGGCTCCCAATATTCAGAAGCTGATGAACTGAGAAGGAAGGGAAGACTTGTTTTCCTAATTGAGCCTTGAATTCCTCCTTCAGCAGATGAACTGCTCAAACATAATGTTAAACCCATATTCCCCCATATATTTAAAGGTATTTTGGGCTGAGGATTTCAGTGGGTTTCTTGCCAAAAGAGCAGGCAAACAGGGAGTGCTGCCTGGTTGGGCAAAAGTAAGTAGAAAACTGTCTTAGGGTTTGGAAGTTGGGTTTTGCTGCACTGGCATGCTGGGAGATTAATGCAAGCCACTTAACATCTCCTTCCTCCCCCCCTTGCTGTGCCGTAGGTTCAGGAGGAACAATGACATTTTTCTCCTTTGTACTGATTTGAAAGCTACTGATGAAAACTGGTACTTAAGGATTAGTTAGTAATGTAGAGAGGAAACCCTTGGGGAAAAAAAAAAACCAGCAAATATGCCTTTCAGTCCAGATGTATACTATGTATTTTTACGGTAAAAAATAAAGCCTTTCTCAGAAAAACGACATTTCCAGAAGAAATTTTAATTTTCACATTGCTTTTTTTTTAAATTTTCCCACTACTGAAAGAACATGGATGGAAAATCTCCAACAAGTTCTGAAAAAGAATTGATTCCTTGTTTTGCTAAATATACTTTTATGCTATGGTTATACAAGTGACAAGAAGAGATATTCTTAAAAGGAAAGACCAGTTGCTTTACCATATCCCTGACAGTGAAGCTGTTATTACCTTTGTTGCTGCTCAGAGAAATCTCAACAGGTCATAATGTTCCACTGTGTGTCTTAGACCTGAAGGAGCAAGGGAATTCACATTCATTTAAAGATACTGCAGTCCTGCCTCCATAAATCCACTCAATGGGACAAGATGTAGGCCTAGCTCGATGAGATAAAGATAGTGTTTCATACCAAGTTTTCAAGCTTCATTCTAAACAGTCATTGATTTTGTGGGTATACATCGGATTTTTATGTTCTTCTGGATATCATTGTCTACAGTTTCAGCCTTTACTTAAAAAAGAGCAGCAATTGTCTGGCAACACCCAGAATACATCCTACAACATCCATCTACTGTGGTTTCAGGTCTCACTGGAAAGCCATAAAGCAATTTTATTTCGAATAAAGAATGATTTATACTGAAGTTAATGCCTTAAGTGTAACATATCCACACTGGGTAATGTTATCATAGCATATATTTCTTCCCTAAGAGTTAACCTACTACCCAACTTGCTTTTGCAATGAATGTTTGCATAATGTAAAACAGCCACTTTGATACTAATAGAAATAAATGGCTGAAAGAACACAAAAAATGGAGAGCTTTTGCTTACTATTTAAATTCTTTCAAATGGCAGTGCTGTGTGAAATTCTAATACACTCTCTCTGCGACAGTCAGACATTAAAATGTTCCGAAGATTAGAAAATCACTTAAAAATGTAATTAATACAGGAGCACAATTCTCTGTGGTTTGTAAGATATGATGCATTTAGTGTAGCAAATAAAACATAGCATAGGACAGTCATCCACGTGTATTATACTTCTAATCCATTAAAATATGTACATAGATTTACTGTATTTGCCTTACAAACTTTGTATTTTCTGGCCTGGATTTTGAAGAGTGATGTTTAATCTACTTTTACAGTTTCTTTGCTGTTGTTGAGATTTTTTTAGTTCATTTCTTTAAAAAATTCACAGCTTTAATCTGAGAGTAGTAAACCTGGCAATTAAATATGTAAGAATATATCCTGGAAAACTTTTATCTTCTTCATGATTTCTAGGATCACAAGTGGAAAGGGACCAGAGGATAATGTCTAGTTCAACCTCCTACTTGATCAAGGCCAGGTTTACTTTTTCATGGATAATGTCTTGGTTTTGGTGCCTAAATCTTCACACTGATATTTGGTTAAAGGCTCAAAACTAGAGAGAAGCACTGGCTCCCAGCAGTCAGCTACATCCTGAGCAAATCCTTGCATTGATGCTTTGAAATGATGGTGTGTTTCCTTAGGGATCTCAACTTCTGAAGCCATTATTATGTCTCTGTCTGCTTCATGAAAGTTTTGTCATGAGGCGGTGTTGTTGTGCTCATTTCAGAGAAACTCAGTTTTTAAGGATTTCAAAATTGTCAACACTTCCAAAAGTTTGACAGTTGCCTGAAGTTACTTTGCATAAACACTAAGATGCTCCCACAGTTAATACACAAAAAACTATAGGTCAAGGCAAAAAATCTTGTATGACAAGTCTATAGCCATCTGGAATATGCTGTATAAATCTTGTATCTCTACATTTCAGTCCTATGCATTGGTCTTCACATGTCCTTAACATTTTCCATATCATTATATCCTATAATCCAGTTTCTGACTCCAGTAAGGAACAGAAGAATCAAAATACTAAAAATGTAGTTATTACAGTTCACCTAACTCTTGGGCAGGAGTATTGTTATGAGTCCTAGGAAGACACTATGCTACTAAGTTTAAAAAACCACACTGAAGACTTTTGCAATGGCAACAATGATGAAAACATCTATAAACTTTATTGAAACTGAATCTTCAGAGCTCGAAGGTATTTGTTCAGGCCTAAAGACAGTGCCTGGCCAGAGTGATGAATAATATGAAGTAGATAACTGCAAGATTAAGTCTGAGAACACACTCAGAAGCCTAATTCCTTTTCATTGGACACTATGGAGACTTAAAAGGATAATATTTAAGGCAACTGTTTAGTCACAACAAGGAAGAAAATGAAGGATGGAAAAGAAACTAGAAAATAGATGGTGGTTGGGAAACCACAAATAATTATCTGTTTAGAACTGCATTTTTGGACTTAGTACTTCAGTGTTAGGAGTGTGATGGCAAAGTGGTGGGTTGTTAGTAAGTAGTACAGTTAAAAGAAAGTAGACACATCTAGCCAAGTGTTCTAAATGGCAGGATTAGTCCTGTATAGAAAAGTGGAGATGCCTGTGGCACTCAGAGCAGTGCAGTGGCTTCAGTGATCAACAGGAGTAATCCAGTTGAGAGATCAAGTGCTGTGTGCATACCTCTGTGATGCTTCTACTGGCCAAAGTTGTAAAACCTCAGAGGAGCCTCATCAGACTTCATTGCTGAGCCTGCTGTGAGCAGGAGCTTGAATGGATAACATCCCTTCTGGCCTGAATTAACATATGAGCCTATGGTCTTAGGATCTGAAGTCCTAACTGGCTTGGACATCACTGTTTGACACAAGGTTAGAACACACATGAACTGAAAGTCTACTTGGAGTTGCACCTGAAAGAGGAACAGGAGTGGGGCAAAAGTGGCCTCTTTTCTTCCTTCTAACCATTTCTGTGCTTTCAGACCTTAATTATAGTATGTTCAACCCAATGCTAATTCTATGTGAGCTACTGTGCAATGGGTGAACAATACTTTCCATTAAGGTGTTGGGGTCAATGATATGGATAATTAGCTAGCACTGTGGTTCAATGCATTAATTTTCTCTGAAGTAGCAGTAAAACATACGTTGACTCTTGGTAACCTCAGTGTAGATGTTGCAACCTTGTAATGGATGTGAATGCAATAACCTGCTTGAGCTTGTCTGCTTGAGATAAGGTGTTTTCTAAAGTGATGATGATGAATGCTGCTCTTCTAGGGAGTCAGAGAGTGTCATTAAACTAGCTAATATTTTGTTGCCCTCCCATGCAGAGCAAGCATTGCTAAAGGGCAGCAGTGCTGTCAAATCCTTATAGGCTTGAGTAGAGAATAAAGCAGAGAGAAAACAGGATGAAAAAAGTAGATAAAGGGCCTAAGGTGAATTCAAGCCTAAGACACACTACGTCAAGTTGTTTTGTTTGCTTGCTTTTTTCCCTTTCCCTGTAAAAGTGGTTCAATAGTTATGTTTTTTTCAGCAGCAGAACCCCCCTCAACACTCCCCACACTTCTCAGTCGCTAACAGAGTTCATTGTCTATCAATGAAAGAATTTCAGATCTCTCTAGACCTAGAGACACCAGGCAGAGTTATTAGTTCTTCTCCAGCTTATTCTGAGGTGCCAGAGTTCAAAATGAAAACGTACAGATTGCTGATAGCCATGCCAGAGCCAGAGAACAGCACAGATCTATCCCTGCATCAGTCTCTGCAACTATATAAATACAAACCAGCACATCCAAGGATATCAAATTAAGAATAAATGCCTGTGCAAAGCATTTTTGTCTGTGACAGGCCTTTAGAAACTAGAGGGCAAATTCTCTGCTGATGCAATTAGCACACTGTTGTTAAACTCCATGGACCTGTACCAGTTTAGAGACACATGAGATTTGACCCCATTACTTTATTTAGTGACACTTAGAGTAATTTCAAATTTTCAAGTCTGTACTGCTGTATTCCACCAAGTAACACCTTTAAATTCTGCTAATAACTTTTCCTCTTCTAAAACTTGTGCAAGCAATTGTCTTTCCTTTGTGAACAAACCTAAACCTTGAAAGTAGATGATTTTTAGTTATCTGTGTAGCAGTTTATATTCTGAAGAGCACCAACACAGTTTAGAGACTCTGAGGCACAATTTTCCACTTTGTGAAGACGACTGCAGCTGGGGAAAATACAACAATCATTTTATTGAGATATGGGGCAACTATATTTAGATAGGAAATGCAAACAGCAAGGTTTCTCCCTGTGACACTCTAGGCAGGCAGGAAGATATTGTTTCTTCATTTTAGAAATTCAAGAAAACCCAGAAATGTTGGGCTACTTTTTGTGAATTTAGGAGAACGGATTTGATGACTCAGAAGACGTCATCCTTTACAAGGAATCACTGGTGTCTTGATGCATATAGGGAGTTTTTGTGCTTCTTATGGTAAAGACTTCAGGTAATGTCTTCTTAATTCAAAAGACACAGTAGACTCATATCTGATGCCACATAAACTCATATGTAGACTCATCTCCTGGGCTGCACCAAAAGAAGTGTCAATAGCAGGTTGAGGAAAGGGATTCTCCCCCTCTGCTCTGCTCTCATGAGACCCCACCTGGAGTATTGCATTCAGCTCTCAGGCCCACAACATAGGAAGGATGTGGACCTGTTGGGTTGGAGCAATAAGGGAATAAGTGTTTCAAGTTATCTTTGCTATCATTCTTCCCATTTAGTACTGTCAAAAATTCCTCTGAGTAAACTTTCACTGAAGAAAATGTTGCGTTATCTGCCAATGTCCTGCTTATCCATTGTGCACATCATTAGCAAATGCATTCAGTTCCATGACTCTGAATGGTCAACCTTTGTGCTCTATTGTGCGAATGTTTTGGAGAAATAAAGAAAAAATGTGTGGAAGGAACATCAAGGGGTCATTCTTTCACCCCAGGCAGGATTAGCTCTCTCTGAACTATTCCTGACATATATTTATCTAAACTGCTCATAAGGTCTTCAGTGGAGAAGATTCAGAATCTTCTCAGGCAATCCATTTCTGTGCTTAATCTTTCTTACAATTAAAAAGTTCTTCCAGAGTCTCACATAAATATCCCTTTCTGCAATTTAGAGCACAATTTCTTGTCACATAGAAAATGGGTACCTGTAACAATTCAATCTTTTCCCCTTTTCAGCCATCTTTTATGTATTTGAAGACTACTTATCTTGTCTCTACTAGGTCTTTTCTCTTGAGGAAGCAATCTCAATTCTTTGATTTCTAATAGGTCAAGTTTCTACACCCCTAATTACTCTGCTCTTTCTTTACCTGACCCAAATATTTCCTGAAATGCAAACTGCAGAGGAACACCATGCTTCAGCTATGGCCTCATTCATGCCAAATAGAGCAGAAAGATTATGTCATGTATCTTAGAAAGATCATTTCTGCTTGTATATCCCATAATAGTATTTGGCTTTTCTGCAAAAGTGTCACTTTGCTGATAGTACTAATTTCAAAGATCGTCTCTTATCTTATTCTCCATCACTGCTCTTTTTTTTTGCAGAGCTGCCGATTAGCCAGTTGTTCCCTGAAGTCATCTGAGATGTTTAAGATTCCATGTACAAATTGTTGAGCTCATTCTGAATTTTCACCCTTTCAAGTCAGATTCTTGGCATCTTCTGTCCTAATAAATACCCTTTATTTTCTTCCATGTGCCTTGAGTCCAAGTTTCCAGCCATTTCCCTGCCCATTTTGTAGTAGTTTAATCCAGCCAATGTTTTCTTCCTTACTGTGACAGTGTCAGCAGAAACATTGTCAGAAGCCTCAGTGAAGTCAAGGTATACAGCATCTACTGCTTCTGCCCTATCTTCAAACCTGCTAGTCTGTCAAAGGAGGAAATGAATTTGGTTTGACAAGATTGTTTCTGACTGTATTGGGTCTGGCTGAGATGGAGTTAATTTTCCCCACAGCAGCCCTCACAGTGCTGTGCTGTGCATTGGTAGCTAGAAACACACCAGTGTTTGGGCTAGTACTGGGCAGTGCTGGCACAGCATCTGTGCTGTCTCCAACATTCTTCCTTCACCAGAAGCCTGGGGGTGGGCAAGATCTTGGGAGGGGACAGAGCCAGGACACTGACCCAAACTGACCAAAGGAACATTCCATATGACATCTGCTGAGCAATAAAAGCTGAGACAAAGGAAGGGAGAAACACGTACTGAAGCCCTTCTTTCTGGGAAGTGGCTGGGCATCACCTGCTGAGGGAAGTGGATAATAAATCTTTTGTTTTCCTTTGCTTCCATGTACAGCCTTTGTTTTTGCTTTATTAAACTGCCTTCCCATCTTATTCCCCTTTCCCCCTCACATCATGCTGAGGAGGGAAATGATAGGATAGTTTGGTGGGCACCTGCACTCAGCCAAGGTCAACCCACATCACTGAAAAATCCATGTTGACTGTCATTCATCTTTTTGTTATCTTCTAGGGTCTTACAAATTGTTTGCTTGGTTATTTGCTCCAGGATTTTTCTAGGAATTGAAGTTAAGCTGACAAACCTATCCTCCTTCCCCCTTTTTTAAAGATAGCCTCAATAATTGCAGTTTTCCAGCATTCTGGACACCCCCTCCAATAAGCTCCCCAAGATAACCAGTGACAGCTCTGAGACTGTCCTGACAGCTCTTTTGCTCTGATAGTGCTCACCTTGGGGTGGATTTCCTGAGGCTCAGTGGCCATGAAAATGTATAACTAATATGAGTAGTTATCTTAGACTCAGTTTTTCTCATTTCTTCATGCCTTTAATTGCTTTAGACATTTCATCACATCAATCTCTTTAGTGAAGGCAGAAGCAAAAGTGACAGCAGACACTGTGGCTTGTTTGGGTGTTTCTATCCATTTGGTAGCAGAAAAAGTATATTTTTACTCTCCTTGAGTTCCCTGGCTTTCTAATAGTTTACTCTCTTAAGGATTCTGTCTTTGACCTGGATATTTCTGATTTAGCCCATGATTACTTTGTGTTGTTTTTTTAATAGCTTCCCATGAGGTCTCTGACAAAAGCTTTGGAAAAAAAAAGAATGGGTTTTGTTGATGGTAATCTGGTGTGATGATGTTAAAAACACTCATCTGCCACATTTAAATACAGAGTTAAGGCATTTCAGGCACTGATATATTTCCATCTGATATCAAAAGGCATTTCTGATCACACAGATCTTCAAACATTTATTTATATTTACTTTTAATAAGCACCATAAAACCTGTTTCAACAAGAAGCAATTTAATTGCATCATTGCATTTGATCAGATGAGCATCCTGTTCATAATAAAGCCTTCCCTATAAATAAACATAGAAAATACAAATTAAACTTCCCCGTTAAAATGCATCCAACTTAACATCTCAATTCTTTCTTTATGTGTTGTGAACTGAATTTTTCTCTGGGATAATGTGTATGCTGAAATGTTGCTATGCATATTTACATACTCAGACAAATCCCACTAATACATTGTCTAACTTGGGATGTGCCCCCATTTCAGCCATCAGCATTACTACACTGATGTAAACCACTTGTATTCCAGCAAAACTGATGAGGCAGCTGAAAAGTGAGAGAAAACATAAACGAATCAGAGTTCTATTTTGCTTATAAAATAGCCATTATTATTCTGTCCAAGTTTTCCATATTCATGGCAGTCCAAATTTCCAAATTTTAAGTCATTACTATCCCCAAAGGACTAAATAATTTTTAGCATTCTGGTGCACTAAGCACCTATTAATTGCAGCAGTTAATTTTAAAACATTTTTCATTTTCTGGTCTCTAAATTGTCTAGGAAAGCCCAAACAACACAAAGCTACAGTTTCCAATAGTTGTTAATGATGTGGAGTGAATACAGGACTGGGACACTAAACTAATCAGTACTATTGGACATTGGTGAGTAGAAACCACTATATTAGTGCCTAAACTGTGCAGTGATCCATGTCTTCTAATTCTGGGAGATAGTTATATTAAATTGATTTGAAAATAAGTGGATAGAATCATTATGCCTACATTTATGGCTAAGCTGATGGAAATCAGATGGATTTTAGTTTCGAAATGCACCTCATAAATTGATGCTGAAAATCCCAATAGAGACTTCACTGCCTGCTTTCTGTCCACCCAATAAACTGTGATTATTGGATCCTGATGACATTTGTTCTGAGCTATATTAAAATGAATTGACATAAACCTACAGAAAGCTCATGCTGAGGCAACTTGAGTATGGGGGAAGCTGTAGAGCTTATCATCATTGACATATAGGGTCCAAGGAAGGATTGCAAGGAGCTGAAAAGCAAAGTTTCTCAAAGTACAAACTCAAAGCCATGTTAGCATTGCCTAGGATTGCTTCTGGAAATCACATTTTATAAGAAAAATTTCAGACCAGCATAAAGCATTGAGAGAGTTCATAAGAAAAGCAGCAAAACAGAACGCAGGAAGTCACAGAGGTGTGCCCTCATTTCTGAGATGCCAAGACACTCCTCACTGAGACGCAGAGAAAGTGCTCGGTGGAAGCACTGGGAATACCTTACTACAAACTGCTAGGCAACGAGTTAATGGTTTTCTTAGTTGATTCTACCCAAAATCCTTGTCAAAGAAAAGCCCACGTGGTAAAAATAATAAGGACGATAAGTCTAAAAATTAAGACATACTTCATTGCAATATATAAGTATTCCTTAACAGTCAGTGCTAAACTTTTACTGCTTGTATGAACTTCCAGTTCAGGCCAGCACAATATGTAATGTTCTACTCTCACTATTGAAGAAACTGTGATTTAATAAATTTCAGGCATGAGGCTCCAGATCCACAGAAGCACTAAGGAGCCTTAAACCCCTGAAATAACAAATATTCTACTAGCATCAATGTGACTTAGGAATTCAGGGCCCTTGGGAAAGGGAGTGTCTTTAATGGGATTTTTTTCCTCTCAAGAAATATTCTTTTCCAAATAATGCTTTTAAGCATTTCCTCAATAAATGTGGTTAGAAAGGAAGAATTTATTGAATTTTAGAACTTCTAATTTTAGCTTTTGTTCATTTTGATATAAGTAATAATTAAAAATAAATGTCTTTCATGCAAACAGGTTTATTTTCTTTAGGCAGTCAGCATTCAAGGACTGTGATTGTCAAAGCAGGAGAGTAATCAGTCTATAGCTCTGATAGATATTTCCTTTAAAAAATTAGCTACACTTTCTGCCCCTGTATCCATCTCCTTTGCTGAGAGCTGTACTACCCATTGATGTTGAGCAGATGTGCCTTTCTCCAAAATCCTCCATCTGCTTGGGTTTGCATGTGGAAATCCTTGGGACTGTACAAAGAGCATCTTGTTAGCCCAAACATCTTCCTCCTTCTCCATATCTCCATAAACCATTGATATTTCTTTGGTACCATTCATGCTGAAATTAATGGGATTCTGTAATTTTGATTCCTATGACACCTATAGAGCTAGTGCCACATCATATATGTCAATTCATTAGCCTGGCAAGACAATTAGACCCCAGCTCTATAGCTATTGAATGACAAAGGGACTTTCCAGCTGTTTATGCTGAGGAGTCCCTGAAGTAGAGTACATATCAGAAACTGCATTGGAAAGAAACAACTGTTGTTCAAATTAGCTGAAATGCTGAGCTAATCTGCTCTTTAATCCAATAAAAATATGTATCTTGAATAAGAGGACACAGAGAAGCTCTTATTAGTTTAACCACATGCATCAGACAGCATCTACCTCATTAGCAGCTTGGTATAACAGACGTAAAGTCACTGGAACAGAACATGTTTACAGGGTAAATATCTCCCACTTTGAAAATAAATATCTTGGCTTAGGCTCAGCATTTATTTAGCAGTGGGAAACTGCTGTCCTGTGACAGTGTTCCATTTCATTGACATTGTCTCTTAATGATGTTATAAGTGGGGACAAGTTAACCTCAGAAGGTTCAGAGGTTCAATTTTCATCCGGATAAGCATCTAGAAACTTTGAAAACTTATGAACTATTATTCAAACTTTGGGTTTTTTCTCCTATTTTCTAATAGGTGCGTGTTTCTCTTGGACCTAATCTAAAATATCTCCCCCAGGCAATCTCTCTGTCCCTGTTTCCCTCCAGAAGATGTGGCTGGTGTGGTTCTGTGGGGTCCTGAGCAGGTTCTGTCTGCTGATGGCACTACATTTCCCTGAGTTTTTCAGTGCAATAAATATGATCGCAAAAGTACTTTCTCTAAGTAATGCTCAGACTGAGGCCACAGCACAGCTATTTCCTGCAGCACTCGTGGCTGGTGAAATACAAAGGTGGCCCAGGGTTGATGCCTTGGTTTCAGGCATTTAGCATCAACATGTCATTTATGTTCCCTTTGACACCACCATGGAGTCAGCTGATGCTGGAAGGGTCTTGATATACCTGACTTTGATGAAGTTTGTCTGGAGAGGTTTTCTCCTGGTTCTCACATTTTCATTTCATGTAGGTTCATTCCACCTGTTTTTTTTTCTCCAGGAGTCATTTCCTCTCCTGTGATCCTACCTAAGCAGTACCACCTTTTTTTTTTTTTTTTTTTTATTTAATTTTTGTTACAGTCCAGGAGGATCACAGCCTTGAAACTGTCTGCCAGTCTGATACCTCTAAGTAGCAGATTTCCCCTCCTTCCTCTAGCTAATTCCTTAACCTCTGTTCTTTCCCGTGTCACAATACCCTTGCAGGTTGTATATTCTTTAGCTTTGAATCAAATCTCAGAAGTTTCTTCCCATCTGCTTGTTTTCCTCTCTTATTTCAAATCTTACTCTTTCAAACTGCCCATTTAAAGTTTCTATACCCCTTTTGGCCAGATCCTCACTAATAGTTTACTCGCTATTATTTTTGCCACAAATTTGATGTAATTAAGTTCAAGCAAGGCTCTTGATTTAGTGTCTCAATTCTTAAGGTCCCAACATGTGAAAACTAGCAATTGCTCACTACTTCTCATCCTGAACTGCAAATCTCTCCAAGAGTCTCCAATTGGCTACCCCAGGCAGGAGGAAACACTAAAAACATAGAGATTTCTTGGGAAAATTAGTCTACACAAGTGGTTTCTTCTAAAAGTTTCTCTCTCACGCAGACATTTCACTCATAGGGATGCATACATTAATCAAAATAAACAGCTTGTGGATGGGGCACATTGACATAATAGATCTACTTAACTCCAATTAAACCAAGCAGTGGGCGCTGTAACCTTTCTCTGCTGGTGCTGCAACATTGCATACAAATTACACTGAGCAGGTTTGCTGCTGACCATTCAGTACAGTCCTTGGTGCTGGGCACTTAGCACCAGTTCAGAGACCAGGATCTTTGACTTTACAGTTTGACAGAAAAAATAAGAAATTAAAAAAAGAAAGAAAAGCGGTTAAAATGTAATGTAGAGATCCCTAAATAAAAGTGTGCAGCTTGAAAGACAAAGATGTGTCCAAAACCAACAAGTGCTGCCTTCTAATTTATGTGATGCATTCCCATACATTTCTTACAATATTGCCAAGTTATCTGATTTAATGTGCACCGAGTGAAAGTAGAAAAAAACTCTCATCTTTTATTAAAACTATGAATTTTCAGGTCCATAAGACCTTGAAGAAAAGCATGAAAATGTGACTTGAGTGTGCACTCTAGATGCAAAAAACAATGAAAAAGTGAACCTTACACTTTGTCTTTAAGTCTTATGATAAATAAGATGCAGTAAAAAGCATAATACTATGTTGATATACAATATATATTTATAATATATGTCCATAAGAATAAAATGTGATCGGTCTGGTGGATGATCTGATCTTTGTCAAACCCTGTGATCATGCCACAGACTGGTAACATCCTCTTATTTTTATTTAAGCACTGACTGTTTTTTCCATCACCTCACCTCCACCTCTTGTGTTTCCTGTGAAATGTGGTCTCCTTCAGCAATAAAGATTCATATACCTGTAGTTATTTTGTCATTTATATGCAGTTCTATCATTGCTTGTTTTAATCTCTGTTTTAGGGGGTGTTCTGTTTACTACACAGCAATGATTTTTGAATTAGGCTCAGCAAAAAGTGTTACTACATCAACTATATCTTTGAATATTTGAATATATTTGTTTGCTTAAACATTGGCTTAGTCAGACAGCTCTGAGGTTTTAAGTATGACGTTTGCAACTGACTTTTCTCTTGGTGGATTCTAATTGCTTGTAACACAGTAGGAAAATGCTATTTTATATATTGATTTTTTTTTAAACTAAGACAGCAGCATTTTAAAAAATAAATCAGGAATTAATACTTTATAAACCAGTGCTCAATCTGCAAACCCAGTTGGAAGTAATGGAACTATAAATTTAAAATGATGCCTGTAAGAACTAGACTCAGAATTGTTTGATGTGGTGTAACTCTTACCTGTAATACTTCAGATCCAGTGTTATAAATGTAATGAAATTCTTAGTTGTAATGCCCTGAAGAACATCTTGAGATAGTAATGAAAACAATAAGAACAGTAACAATAGTGCAAATATTGTTTTCAATATGGAATGAATTCCAAAGAATTTCTTGTGTCTGCAGGTTTATACTTGTCCCTTTGGTCCTATCTTACTCTCCAAATGAGTTTTATAGTTCAAGTGTGGTGATTGTGAGAATTATTGAAAAATTATCATTGCAGAAGACAAATTAGAGTGTAAAAATAAGGTGAGCAACTGTTTGCAGTGGCATGCAGCTGTTTACTAATAAGCTTTTGCTAGTCCTCATGTTGATATTGCCTTTACAGTGGTTAGCACAACAATATTTACTTTGATTTTTTAATACACACACACTGTTTTGGATAAGTACATATTGATTTCAATAACACTTGAAAATTCTGATCTTAATCAACAACATGCAACAGAAATAGAACAAGTGGTCCAACAGTAACTAACTAAATAGGACTTTTTGCTCTTTGCTTTATAAATGTCTGTGTTCCACCTCCAAATTTTAGAAACACAGAAAATAAAGTTCCAAACAAAATTTGCATCAAATAAAGAGACAGATCCCATTTAGATGCTATGAAAAACATGCTAGAAAAACAGACACTGCTGCCTCTGCCTCAAAAACCAACAGCTTGATTTTCCTATAAACACTAATCAAGTACATATTAGGTTATTATATTGAAAGCAGAAACTCCTGGAACAGTTTATCTTGGTCCCACAATGCCTTACTTAAATAAGAACCATTCTTTTTAGGCTAACTGGAGTCTGAAATGTCAGATTCCTTTTGATTTTTGAGAGCTTTTATAGGGTAGTAGGAAGGTATGAAAAAAGTATTGAAATATCCCAGTCACTAGCAAATCTTGTGAGCCATATCACACAGCCAAACCGTATTCTTAATCCCTCTATGTTCCATAAAAAGTAAGGCAAATATTTGTTTTTTTTCCTGAGGTTTTTTTTGTTGCTGAAAAAACATGCCTGTGATTCCTACAGGTATTCAGAGAAATGATGTCTGTCTTTTCTGGCGGTTTCAGTGCCAGCTTGTAGTTTTTAACAAAGGGGTATGGCACCCTTTATAGACCCTGAGTCTAAATAGGAATAAAAAGGGATTTAGTGACTCCAGGACCCATAGCAGCTGACACTGAGCAGCATTCTGCTATATCAGGCAGCACATATGACACCTTCACCAATTCTAGCCTAACTAATGATGGATGAAGAGACAGGCAGGTGACAATGCCATGCTCTTTCACTCTATCACAGGGGCTACAAAGCAACTGTCTGCATAGACAAACCTTCTGACTAATACTCCCATTGCCTATTTGCATTTAAGTTCCACACAAGTCAAATTGGTTTTACTGCATGAAAGTTATTCTCATTGTATGTTCTGCTGGAGAGTACGTTCCCGACAGAGCAGCTGTTTCACATCTGAAATACTTAAAGGTGCAAAGACTTCAAGTGAAAAATGCTCACTGAAGGAATGAAAGCTGAACATACCAGGAAAAAAAAATCACTTCCAGTTAAATTTATCATGACTGATTGTAACTTTCACTCACTATATCTACCCTGTTTACGTTTTATTCAAATGCTTTGTCATGTCTTTTAAGGCACTGAACAGTATCAAAATCAATGAGACAAAAGGGTTTGGAGAGAAACATTTACAAGGACATGTAGTGACAGGACAAGAGAGAATGGCTTTAAACTGAAAGAGAGTAGGTTTAGAGTAGATATTAGGAAGAAATTCTTCACTGTGAGGGTGGTGAGGCATTGGCACAGGTTGCCCAGAGAAGCTGTGGCTGCTCCATGCCTGGAGGTGTTCAAGACCAGACTGGATGGGGCTCTGAGCAACCTGGTCTAACCTTCCCATGCTAGGGGAGTTGGAACTAGATGATCTTGAAGGTCCATTCCAACTCAAACCATTCTGTGGTGATTCTATGATGATGATATTAGAGAAGGTATTAACTTCCTGCAGGATCATTTCTTAGTGCTGAAATAATAGCAAAGCAAAAATGTTGTTAGCTTCATCACATTGATGGCACTGTAGAGGAGGTGCATATAGCCTTATGTTCTCCCTGAAATGCTGTTTCCTCCTCTACCAGTAAGATTTGTCATCTTTTTCTGAAGCATATTTAGTGAGAGTCAAGGCTCAGCCTGGATCACTGTAGTACAAGTCATAATCAACTGTGATTTCTTGAGCTGAAAATTTTGCATTTGGAGGTGTCATTACTGCATTATGATCACGTCCAAAAGTGCTATCCAAGATGAGAAATCCCTTATGCCAGGCACATGCACTAAAATAGAGCCCTTTCACTGAAGTTTACAACTGATGTGGGAAAGACAGATCAGACACTGGAGAAAAATACATAAATTCAATGTTGGATGAATCCCACTTTGTGCTGGTGGCAGATTTTTGGATTGAGATTGTCATCTTCAATCCAAGACAACCATCCTTTGTTCCTTATCTTAATGTGGCTTGAGACAAACTTGAACATTATCTTAGATAACTAAGCTGCATAGGAGGAAGATGTGCTGCACTTGCAGTGACAATTAGACTCTTGCTGCAAATATATTTATCCCTAAAAATACTCTGTCAATTTTTGAGGCAGTTTAGACTTCTTGAAATCCACAGTCCTAGTTTTCATATACTTTTTCTTACATTTTAATGCCAGTCTATCTAAAGTCTACAGTATCCAACCACCTTCACTTAACATATCATAAAAGAGATGCATAGTTTACATTTTTCTTAGGGAATCAACAGACCCACTCAAATGTAAAGCAGCCTTCATTAAATACCTTCGTAAACTTATGGAAAATAGAGTTGCTAAATCTCCCAGCCTGTCTATAAAATCTCACTGCCAGATGCATTATCTCGAATAAACCCAGCAACAGCAGCTTTTAGACTTTTTTTTCATTTCCAATTCAACTTTCAGGAATTAAAGCTTCTACCCTTAGACAGTTCATTTAAAGGTCTTTAAAGGAAGTCTCTAAAGACTTCCAGTTTGACCTGAACAAAGGTACTGGGATTTTGAGAGTGCAATTGATAGGATCAGTAGTTCTTTCTAGTTATCCACATTAAGACAATTAAAACAGGAAACAGTAAAAATAGAGTAAGGTAGAAGATCCAGGGAATAACCTCTTAGGCTTAGCTATAAAGTATCTAACAGTTTTTCTGTTATGTTTTTCTATCCACATCTTTTCTGAACAAAAGTCTAGACATAACCAACAGGCAGTTAAGTCATTTGCATCCTAAACTATAACACATCACAGTGTGAGTGCAAATGGTACACTCAGGGTACAAGAAGTGTCTGCAGGTAGTAGGTGAGCAAAATTGAATGAGAGAGTCTTGCTGACTAGAAGGTGAGATCTGTTAGAATCTCAAGAGCTTCCTCAGGGAGATGGTCAGAGCTCTGTAGCTTTGGTCATTTAAATCAGACCGAACATTTTAACAGATAATATACTTCAGGGAGACATCTGTGATATTTAAGACATCATTTGCAATACATCTAATGCACTAGGATTTTGTAAAGCCAATATAACATAGTTTGAGAGAAACTAAGAAAAAAACACCTGGAAACAAGATTATACAGGTCCCAGTTCAGCAAAGCACTGGAAAATCATGTCCCCTCCTCTGCCAAATAAATTGTCAAGGCTGTCCTGTAACTATAACAGTACTTTAGCCCTTGGGGATGTGTCTGCACATCCTTGTGCTGTCCAAGACCTTGCTAGTGAAGACATGAAGGGCCCTGGTACAGCAGTAATGAAGATTGCATGTACTCCAGCAGAAATATAAGCAACTATTCATATATATGACTAGGAAGGCTGGTCCTGAGGTAATATAGACAGTTGTAAAACTCATAATTGTTTTGCAGTTTCCTTCTCATCTTACTAGAATTGTATGCTAAAATGTATTCATTGCCTTACACCTCTGGAGAGGCTCTGATATTTCTTAGGGATGAAAAAGGACCCAAATTTTGGAGGTAACCAAAGCTGGTTGACTCCTGCAATGCCTAAACAGATCACATGCTGAATCCACAGGGGTTGAATTTCTGCTGCAAAGTTTTATTTTTCCCATGCAAATAATCCTCTCAAAAGAGTACAAGAGAAGCTCCAAAGCCTGGGAAGCTTGTGTTCGAGGTAAATTTGTGTACAGTTTAATTTAGTTTAAAAAAAACAAACAATTAAGCATATTTCAGAACTTCACACATTAGGAATAGTCCTACCGGAGTCAATGGCACCATTCCCATTCACATCTTGTGCCACCAGTAACTTCTGTAGGAAAGGGACTGGTACTAGGAACTCTGTTTCCTTGGAGATCACATGCTTTGGAACTGCTTGAGCAGAATCACAATCTTCTGTCTGTAATACCTTAATAATTTCCATTGAAAACACTTAATATATTAAGTTATCACGTAAAGGATGAAGTCTTTAGATAACCAACATTTCCATAGAAAACACTTAATATATTAAGTTATCATGTAAAGGATGAAGTCTTTAGATAACCAATAAATAACTGGGAGTTAATAACTCCTACCATTCTGGTTTCCTGGGACTAAGGCTGAAGGAGAGAAAAATGGACCAAGAAGCTATTATCAGATTTTACATATTTTATGCTTGAAAACCTTTTAATTTCAGATTTCAAAATAGCGTAGCATCTATAAATATGATCAGCAGAATATGCAGAAGATACACTATTCAAAAAGAGAAATAAAAATGCATGTAAAATAAATTCCTTTGAGAAACATTTCGTTATTACTCTGAAGGCAAATTAATTTTATTAACGTCAAATGAGAGGAAGGTTAGAATTCCTTGGTTTTCTTTGGGCACAGTCATATTATTAAACACCACAGAGAAATCTCTAGTGAACCCCTGTGTGAAGGAAGCTTATTTTGGCTTTCCAGATTCGCATCCTTGACAGCAGTGAGGTGACTCAGAGAGTCTAATCAATCAGTCTAAGCTTTCTCACGGTTCCTATGGTTGTGGGATATGGGAATCGTAGTGGAGTCTAAGTACTTCTAATTCATGAGAATTCAGACTCAGCCATGGCTACAAACTTTACAGCTGCCCGAGGACTGTCTGCAAAATTCAAACGCCCTCCCTCAAAAAACAACAGACGTAACTGGAGCCCAGTGTGAAAAGGGTGACTTATTCACCACCACTGCCTTTTGTCTGCAGCGTTCAGAGTCAAAGGCATGACCGAGGAAGATGTCCCATGGAGCTCAGCTGTCTGGATTCATGCCAACAATTTTCATTTGCTTGTATTGCTTACATGAGAAAGGGCCAATATAACCTGTTATGCTGCAAAATGCATAGTATAAAGACAACTTGTCAGAAAATATCTTCTTTTGCCTTGAGGAAAAAACCAAAACCAAACCATTATTATTTATGAAGTATTAAGAAATATTTTTCAAAGGTTTCTATATTTTCCAAAACTGCAAATTTTATCTAATAGGGACATTCCATTTCACAGAAAACAGCTCTCCATCAAACGAGAGTTAAAAAAAAATTTTCACTGCTCTAATTAAATTCCACCAGGAATTATTCTAAATATCTTATAGCTGCAGAAAATTACATTAATGAATACTTGGATGTTGCAGTCCTTCTCACTCTATGCCCTCAGTGAAATAGGAGGAAGGTTTTATTCTGCCACTTGTGCCTATGTATGTCTAAAAAACCAATTCTCTGATGGTGAAAAAAGCCATGGAAATGCAGTTAAAAATTGGTGTTAGTTGCTGAACTTCTTTGGCCAGATGTTAAATACATTCTGACTCCAACTAAATGTCCACTTGGCCTCCAGTATCCAGTGGCCAGTGTCTGGAGACAGAAATGGGAAATGATACAATGCCAGAACTGCACCCAGACTCCAAAGTTTGGTGCTTCAGTGAGCCAGATGTGATGTCTTGTCAGAATGAGAGTCACAGCCCTTGCAGAAGTTTTTTTAATCCTAGTTTGGTAAAAGCAGTAGAGTGACAGTTTGGGAAAGGGCACAGTAGGACTAACCCATATTAGCAGGTACAAAAAGTAGTCTAAGCTGGGTAAGACAGGAGGGATGCTATTTTAGATGAGTTCAGTAGACAAGGCAATTTTGCCTTTATCCAAGGAACTGCAGAAAATTTTCAGTTTGGGCAGAAAAATGAAGAAATTGAATATCCAAAGCTTTGTCTCTTTTGAGGCATCTTAGAGACAAAGTAAACATCCTTCTATTCATGTCCAGAGAAGAACAAAAGCAATTAAATATTGCTGCAGCACAATTCTGGGGATAAAGTTATGTCAAACTCTCAAATAGATCCACTAGAAGTGAGCAGGGGATATTGGGACCCCTAGCAAGCCCAGGCTACATCAGAAAGTGATTCAGATTCAGGAAACTTGGCATCTCTACTGCAACTGTCTAGTGGTACCAAAAATAAATTAGGGAGGGGGGGGAAAAAGGCTAATGATTTTCAGAAAACAGATATTTCTCAGTAGTCCTGATTTCCAGCCTGTTGGACTTGCATGTGGAAAACAAGACATTCAGTCAAGCACTGTTACGTAAGTGCAGTTCTTTGAGAGCACTCCATATACAGTATAAATTCTTCAGGCAGAGTGTTTTAAGCACTTGGAAACTGCAGAAGATGGATATGGACTCTTTCTAAATCCATATACCTTTGAAAACAGGGATAAAAAGAAGTATTGGTGTAAGTAACATTTTAAGAGGTGAGAGGCAAGGTTTATAGGGAGAGGTAATATCTTTTATTAGAATAACTGACAGTGTTGGAAAAAACCAATCTTTCCAGAACAAAAGCCCCTTAAAGCTTGTCTGCTTCTTTTCACTTCTATTAGTTTGCTTCAGAAAAAGCATTACTTCTTCCTACAAGTCCCATCTCTCTTCTGTGTTCAGACTATCACCTAAAAGAAGGTATTGCACTTAATTTAAGTGCTTTTGAATAATCAGAGCTGTGTTTCCTGCTTGCCCATAGTGAGTAAGAGTTTTCACTTAGTCAGTACACAGAGTGTTGTCATCTGAATATGATTGAGATCTGACCTTTAAAAGGTGATGGGGTAAAAGGAGTTAAAATGAATTTACAAATCCTCACTTTTTAGGACTAGTTTATCTGCCTCCAGGCAAGCAATGATTTTTACATAACTTCACTTATCTTCGGAATTTATTTGAAATTATGGAATCACTGAAGGTTAGCAAAGACCTCTAAGATCACCAAGTCCAACCTTTAACACAGCACTGCTAAGCTCACTACTACACTGTGTTCCCAAGTGTCACATTATAAAACATTACACATTTTTTAAAGGTCTCCAGGGAAGGGGATTCCACCACTTCCCTGGGCAGCCTATTCCAGTGCTTGACAACCCTTGTGGTGAAGAATTTTCTCTAATACCCAGTTTTAACCTCCCCTGGCCCCTTGAGGCCATTTCTTCTCATACTAATGCTCGCTACTTGGGAGGAGAGACTGAATCCCACCTGGCTTCAATCTCCTTTTAGGTAGTTGTAGGGAGTGGTAAGGTCACTCCTGAGCCTCCTTTTCTCCAGGCTAAACAGCCCCAGCTCCCTCAGCCACTCCTCATGAGACTTGTACTCCAGACTCTTCCCCAGCTCTGCCACCCTTCTCTGGACATGCTTCAGCAACTCAGTGACTTTCTTGTAGTGAAAACTGAGCAGAGGATTTGAGATGCAGCCTCACCAGTGCTGCAGATAGGGGTTTCATCACTGTCCTGGTCACACTGACCACACTTTTTTTTGATACAAACCAGGTACAAAAATTACTGCTCCTCATGAGAGAAGGCCAAAGAAACTAACCCTGAGTATCTTTCACCCAGTAAAGCTCAAAGCATTTTGCAGCGATTAATTAATCAAATTCTGATGCCTGTCACAGGTTTACAAGTGTTTTGCAAATGACACCATGGTAACAGAAGTGCTGAAACCCATATTTCAAAGAACGTTACACAAGAGCAACAGAGTACACAAGAGCATATTCTCCTACTCGTATGGATGGATTCATTTTCCTAAATTGTGGGGAATATAAAATCAAGCTTCTCATAAGAAATGAGAAATTGTCATGTTAGTGTTTTTCATGCATTTATTTCCTTTAACTTTCTAACTGACTGTAACACTTCCTAAGTTGGAGTTACAGTAGCAAGGCAGGCTGAAAAGCTACCAATGATGACTACTGTGGTTGGCACACATTTGCCTTTTCATATTTATCTAGCAGATGTCCAACATCTGAGCTATCACCATAGACTCTCTCCAGAGTTAATAGTGAGGAACAGGTATTTTTAGGCTGTACATAAAATGAATCTATTTTAAAGATTTATTTTCAGAAGAGTTAAATTGTTCCTGAGGAGAGCATTTTTCTTCATATTCTATAAGGGTGGCAAAGAGTGGGGGTGAATAGCTGAGATGCTTCCTATACACTGTAGGTGCCTACTCTGATCAGATGAAACCTATCTTCTACTGCCAAACTACATCAGCCCATCAAGGAATGATTTCTTCTTTACAGCTCAATCCCTTTTCATCTGCTCTGTCTGTGGTATTCAAATGTTTTATGCACACTATGTCATCCCTCTGAAAACCTCATGAATGTTATCTTTTATTTATGCCTTCAGAATTGCTGCTGATTATATTATGGCAATGTCTTGAAGGCTTAAACAAGATCAGGGCTATCTCTGCTACTCACTGTCCAAGTAGAGTGGCTGCATCAAAGGCAGGCATCCAGCATTTCTCAGCTCAAGATACATCCCCATTTCGCACTCTGGCAAGATCCAAATATGTATGAAAACGCCTCCCCACATCTGCTGCCCTGGTTTCTGTAGAAATGAAACTTTGAGGCGTAGCATGGCCCAGCCAGGACCCCAAGGTACATGATTGCAGATCACAGCCTTGGTCTGACACAACACAGTTGTGCGCAGCAGCTCCGATGTGGTTGGGAATGACACTCTGCCCAAGAGAGAAAATAAACTAAAAGATTGGATTATGTCACCCTGCTGCTTATGAACAGGAGAAGACAAGGCACAGAGAGACTGATCACCCTGCAAAATTGTTAGCAGGGTCTAAGCCAAAAGTCATCTCTTAACCTGCACGGAATTCTTTGTCGTACATACATTTTATTGTTTACTCTTAAACACCTTACCCACAACCACAGAGCAGCTGTGAGACAAAGCTATAACCCAGGAATTATGACAGAGAGTTTTAGCTGAGACTTGAGAGTTATAAAATCTTCAGTCCTGTGGGAAAAGGATCTAAAACATATCGAATGCATTCAATTCCTGCGTTTGCTTTGAGAACTGTAAGTTGGAACAGAAAAAAAACACTTCGTAAGTTTCTTACAAAATACTGGAAAAAGCCCATTCCTTTTAAACCTGTGCTGGTATATTAAAATGTAGAGTTCAGAACTGTAGCATGATGTATAGTGCACAGACATGAATGACTCTTGATATTTGATTGTTTTATTACTTCCATCTGAGCTAACCTTCATTACTTGGATTTTACAAATTTAAGTACTTGCCAGTATGCTTGCCAGTTAAATAAAGGGCACAGCTAAGGTCTCCAAACATCTGGTCCAAATACTTAATCATCTTGTAGCATGAAGGCTGGTATTTTTATCTCGTACCCTGATTGGGTCTGCATAATTTTTTTTCACAAATTGGTATTTAAACCTCAAAACCTTTAGCTAACTACATCTGTCATTGATATTTTATTGTTTAATTTCTTTTTATAGAGCCAAATTACATCTCTCCCACATACAGCTTGCACTTTACATGTCTAATTTGTCGACATGTTCTATAATGATAATTTCATTGATTTAGAAAGTGACATTATGAGCAACATATGTTCAGTTTAGCAGTAAACCTTGTTAAAGCAATAATGTCCCATTCTTCCCCCCTACCCTCCCCAAATTCAAATATAACCCACATTAGGAGGCAGCTGAGTCATTTAACTGCTTTGATTCTTGTAAATATAGAAACCTGCTAGCTGTTTAGCTTTACACTTTGGCTGCATATATTTCCTACTTTGGGTTGCTAGGGAAGGACAGTGCAGAGATTAATTGGGCTACAGTACTTTGTCTAAAAGCACAATATGTGTTCATTTCCTTTGGAAAAGACACTTGGAAGGCAAAATTGCTCCCTTATAAAAAAAAAGAAAAGAAAAAAATACAGGACATGAACATAAAAAGGATATAATTGAGGAACATCAATTCATAGACAATAATGAGAAGATGCCCTATTACTTTCTCCCAATTATCCTTAATATAGTCATCAAGAAACAGACTTATTTTCATATTACTTGTGAAACAGCTGAGTAATAAAAAGGAATTATTTTTATAGACTCTAGAGCTAGTTGAATGCTTTGCCATCTGTACTGGTGTAAGGTCTTTCCCCAAAGTGTTTAAAAACTGACTACATTTTGATCTGGGAAAGCAGAGTTTAGTGAGTTCAGGATTAGTCTGAAACTTCACCCTGGAATCTCAGCTCAGTTTTTGCAAAGACATTTTACAAATACTTTACAAATCACTACAAAGCCCACTGAAGCCTATAATGCAATTAGCTAAAAAAAGGCACACATCTCTTCTGCAGAATATAAAGAAAGGGAATAATAATACACAGGAAGTTAAATCTTGTTTCAATTTTGAAAAGGGAATCCACATAAAAAGCAGCTAGAGAAAACAATTATGGCAGTGTAGTGGTCCAAGAAGAGGTCTGAGTCAGGAGACTTGTCAACAGAGATATTATCTTCATGTTGTGAACATGCTTGACCTCAGCCCAGCACTTTTACCCACAGGTCAAGTGTCAAGAGAGGATGACAACAGTAGTTTTCCTCTCTTGACTGCTTCACTCTCTGTGTCACAGGTACAAAAAAGTCACAACAAAAAAATTTCTCTGTTCCCTTTCTACATACAAATTCCCTTCAAGAGATTTTGTAAGGATCAATTTTGGAATATACTTTAGAGGTGAAAATCTCTTCATGTATTTATGAAAGCTTTTGCTGTGTGACTATATTTTTCACTCTAAGTGGGTTGTTATTAAGTGAAACAGGCATGACTATGCTTCATTCACCATCTGGAGTAACATCCTAAGTTCTCTTCTAAGGTTTTCAAATCTTTTCACATCACATTTGAATGGACTAATAACACATATACAAGGGGGAATATTTCTCCAAATACAGTTTTTGAAACTTTATTCTTGCAACTGAATTTTCAAATACATGAGATCACTGCACTTTGGAGCTTTCTTTTTTCCTTTTCCATTCACTGTCTTTCTGGTTTTCTGTCTTACTGCTCGTCTTTTTTTTTTTTTTTTTTTTAATTAAATGCAAGGTGTCTAAAGAAATGTGGTGTTTTTACCCTCTAAAAGAAAGAGTGCCTAATGATATGTAGGCTATACTTGTTTCTATGAAGAGCAATCTACAAATTCTAGAATAAATCACACATTTCTTTTCACACTTTCTCTGAAAAGAAGGGCTTTGTCAGTCTAGAAGGAAGATAATAAAACATTTCTCCACAACAAGGGGACAAAAAGTTTTCTTTATGGTAGCTAAAGCAAAGCGAAAACCCTCAGAGGAGACAAAGCAGCAGTGATTTTAACAGTGAACGTGTCAGGCTGCTAACTTGCATGGAGATGGATGAACAGCCTTTCTCTTCATAAATTCATCTCAAATTAGTTGCCACATGTTAGCAGGTTTGGTTAAAGCATCTCTCTTTTTCCTGAGTAAAAGTGAGGCCCTTGAGAATGGAACAATTTTCTTTCAGTTTACTTAATTCAGAAAAGAAGAAACAAGTGACTTATTTGAAAGAGAAAACTGTTTTTATCTATCTGTGTTCCTATGTGTTTTAAATATTAGTTCCCAATATGCAGGGTTAATTCTTGCCCTGAGGTGTTGTATCCTGTAGTATTAGCAACACATTTACATCCAAAGTGCCCGTAACTTTTCGATGACATTGATCTTATCAGTGTTCTTGACATTTTTCTCAGACTATACCATACAAGAGCTTGAAGTCTTATTGGCTTTCTTATATTAACATATATACTGCCCCATAAACATAGAACCAATAATTGTTTATTAATAAGGTGCTAAAATATGACTTTCTACCTGGGTAAAAACTGATGATTTAATTATTCAGATATATCTGAAGGGCCAAAGTTAAACACAAGGAAGATGAATACAGATTTGTTATCCTATATGATGATGGATATTACAGATGGATCACAGTGTGATTCCATAAAATCATGGAATAACCTGAGTTGGAAGGGACCTACAAGAATCACCAGTCCAGCTCCTGGCCCTACACAGAACCATACCAAGAATCACTCCATGTGTCTGAGGGTGTTCTCCAAATTTCTCTTGAACCCTGGCAGTCTGGGTGCTGTGACCACTTCCCTGGGGAAACTGTTCCAAGCCCAGCCATGCTCTGGGTGAAAAACCTTCTCTTGATATCCAACCTAAACCTCCCCTGACACAACTTCATGCCATTCCCTTGGTCCTGTCACTGGCCACCCAAGAGAAGAAATCAGTGCTTGTCCCTCCACTTTCCCTTGTGAGGAAAGTGCAGACTGCAATGAGGTCTCCCTTCAGTCTCCTCCAAGCTGAACAAGACAAGCGACTTCACCCTCTCCTCTTATGGCTTCATCTCTAAACCCTTTCACCATATTTGTGGCCCTCCTTTGGACACTTTCCAGTAGCTTTTTATCCTTTTTCTACGGGACAGCAATCTACAGTGATGCAGAAAAACAACCATGAGGCAAATTGCCTGAATTTCTTACTTGGAATTCTAGAGGGTAACATTTAACAGTGCTGTGGGATTTGTGGGCATTCTGCAGGACTCTTTAACCAGGGTTCTACAAGTCTCCCACATAATCTCACATACTGACTCATATTGCTTAAGACAAATGAAAAGTCCTTTTTTCATGTTTCAGCTAGAAGAGCAACAAAACTGTGAAAGCATGTTATTTTTAAGAGCATAAAAGCATGTAATTTTTGAAGGCATTGTGTCAAGCCCTGTAATCCATCTGGGGTGCGCAAAACTTGGAAAACCCCAGGCTTATATTGCAGACCAAACACTGCAGTGGGATACAGATTAACATTGGCTGTAGCAAAGCCTTTTACCCTGAGACAACCGATTAAAAACTTGGCTTGATAATGAACAGGATGGATTTCCACCTGAAACCTGTCAATGAAGTCTGTGTAAAATAAGTTAAATGCACTCAATAGGAATCCGAGCAGACAGTTTTCCCCATTTCAAAAATATCACAATCTAAGCCAAAACCCAGATATATCTAGAGTGAGTTGTTCTTCATGCAGGCTTAAAAAAACCAATTTGGAACAACAGTCCAGCATCTAGCTCTAAAAACATGTGGGCACTTTGTGAATGATCAGTAACTTCTCACAGCCATGAGGGTCTGGAGATGTAAATGAGGCAAGACATGTGGAGAGAAACAATCTTTGTTTTGATCAGCTGATGTTTTTCTGTTCATCTGTGGCTTTAACAACTCTCTAGAGTAATCTTAGCATTGTAAACATACTGAGTCTTCTCATAGATTTATATTTTGTTAAGCATAAGGGCAGCTATATATGTAAATATTCACATTTAAATAAAACAACCAAAGGCTTTGTGTCTTGCAGTTCTTTTTTAGATTGTGTGTGTTACCGAACGCTCAACTTTTTGCAGAATGTAATGGTCATTAATTCTCTAATCTTGAGGAGATAATAGCACTGCCTCTTGTCACTCAGTGGAACACCTTGTTTAAACTCTTTCATGGTACATAGGAAAAATATTTAATGGGCTTACTGTTTATTTGCTGAAGTTGTCTAAACAAGATATCTAGGCATTACCCTTTGAAGAATATGGCTCCATCTCTCCATCACAGATCTTCAAAGTGCTTATATGATGGAATGCTAGAGGGGGCTCTTGGGAGCCCCAGCTTAATAAATCCTCCTCCACCTCAAGAGTAGGTGTGATTTTTTCTGTTTCTGATGGAGTCCACCCCCTCTTTGTCTACAGCTAACTCTTTGCCAGAGAAGACTTATCCTTGGGGTTTTGAAAACTACTTCTGAAGAGCAAATTGTTTTTGCCTTTGGAACAGCCACATCACAAAGGAGGATTCTGCTTCCTATCTTGTTTCAAAGTGCATAAGTGAATTAAACAACATGTTTTACTGACAGGCAGAATAGTCACAGTTGAAGTGCATGGATTTCATCTGCTTGGCAAGTGGTGCATCATGGGTTTATCTCAGTTATGAGGTATTCTGTGTACGACTGTGCGTGTGTCTGTGTAGAAGACCTTTAAAAACATTGGCAGGGCACTAACCATAAATCTGCACCACCTTGTGCAGTTCAAAATTTTTCTATGATAGAACTATAATTCTAGTTCAAAGATTTTTCCAGTTCCAAGAACTTTGCCAATTTTTTGTATGTTGTATAATGGAAATACTAAAGGCTAATAGATAACTTACATCCAAAGGTCCTGTGGCATCTAAGTTATGCTGTCAGCAAGATGTGTATTAGTGGGAATTTTTTTCAGAGACTCAACATCCATGAAACATTTCAGACAAAGCATGTTTTTATTAAAAAGGTGACTAAACAAATAGAACTTTTTCCTTGAGATTTTAGCCAAATTCTTGTGTCATGGTTAGCTCAAATCATCTAATCTGAATGCTTTTAACTGAAAAATCTGCAGTCAGATCAACTTGAACTTTGATTTACTAGGTCTTTTCAGTTGAATTCATATGAGACCAGATCACATTTATATAAGAGACTACAAGATCTGGTAGATCTGGTTGCAATAAGGCCCTCATGGTATCAGCAGACCTCCATGATTTCATCTGCACACCCATTTCTATGTAATGTTTTGTCATTCTAAGAGAGGATAATTCCTTTCTTAGCCATCAAAAAGCCCTGAATGGCATGAAGAAATCATCCGTGTGCTTAAAAGGAGAAGAAAAATCATCATGGGGCACTGGTTTAGTTTCAAAACTTGTGCACAAAAACATTAGTCAAAGCCTGCAAGTAGCAGCTCTGAGATA
>NW_008686357.1:0-228 GCF_000695815.1 Acanthisitta chloris
CCAGGTCCGGATCCCACTCCAACAAATCTCTCCTGGAATTCTGTCAGCCTTGGGATTGTGACCCCGAGGGGAGCAGCCCTGGAGAGCTGTTCCAGTGCCCAAACACCTCTGGGGGAAGAACCTTGTCCTGATATCCAACCTAAACCTGTTACAGTGCCCAAACACCTCTGGGGGAAGAACCTTGTCCTGATATCCAACCTAAACCTCCTCTGACAACTTCAGGCCATT
>NW_008686358.1:0-29174 GCF_000695815.1 Acanthisitta chloris
CCTGGTCCAGTCCCTGGCCTGTTGAGAAGTCTCTAGCCCCTGGGGAAGCAGCTGCCAGGCCATGCACAGAAAACAGCAGCCTGTAGTGGCCTCACCCCCTGACACCCCTGGGTCTCACCGAGCCATGTCCACTGTGCAGGGGTCTCTGCTCAACATGGGCCACATTTCCCGTCTGCCTCTTAATCCTCCAACCCCTCTGGAAAGGAAAACCAAAGCCACCCTGTGACGTCTGGGGAACCCTTCCTGGCCCAGGATGATGGAGAGGTCTGGTGCATGCCAGACCCTGCCAAGAGCAGCCAGCCCTGCCTTGCAGAAGCACCACGCTCGTGCCAGCCTCACCACCTACCAGCACATGGCTGTTCTCCTGCTTGCGAATCACAATGCGCTGCCCGTACACCTCGACCATGACTTCACGCACATAGGACACTCTGGTGTTCCCACGATGCTCGTTCTTGGCCTCCACATTGAAGTAGGGCAGAGAGGTGGTGTTGGAGCACACTTTGGCCAGGGTGTAGGTGCAGTTGCCCATGAAGTTGTGCGTCACCTTGTCAAAGGTCTTGTAGTGAGGGTCACCGTGGATGTTGCAGATGCCGTAGGAATGTTTGAGGCACACAGGTTTCCCATCCTGTACTCCACAGAACCGGCCCGGAGGGCATGAGGTATTGATGCACTGTACTTTGCTTCCCGGTGCTGGACATGTGCACTTTGTGGAGCAGCTGTCATCTGTCCAGAATCCAGATCCCACAGGGTAGTGCCGTCCGTTATACCAGCACCCACATTTTTGGCTAGGCACACATTGGTCATTGTAGAGCAGATACCCACTGTTGCACACACAGCCCTCCACACATGGCAGGCTGCAGTTGTAGGGTGCTAGTGGGTCAACACAGGTGGCAGGGCAGGCTGCGGCACAGGACTCGTAGTGAGTGTTGGTCGGACAGGGTAGTGCTGTGTAATATAAGAGAAAGCTATACAGTAACTGTTTTAAAATACTTAAGTATTGGTGTTTGTTTAATATCATATTCTTATTTATTTTGAAATATTTTTATTCTAGTTCAAGCCTGTTCAATGCACACCTTTGTTGTCTTAATACACTGTAATTTCTCTTCTGGTTTTGGCTGTTTAAAATTTCATTCATAGAAAGAATTTCCTAGCACAACTCTTATTCCCAAATGTGATTCCTTGTGCTCTTGCACTGGACTGATGTTTTAGGTGCCATGTTAGCTATTTGTCCTAGACATATATTATATTTAGATTTTAGTCTTATTTCATTCTTATAATTTTGTAACTTCATAATTAATTTGTTTTACTTCTCCACGTCTCTACTGTTCATTAAAGAATCAGGATGTACAAGTACTCTGTTCTATTTTTAGGTTTTTGTTACTTGCATGACATCTAGCCAGCTAAGGTAATTAGATGTTTTAAGAACTGTCATATTCTGATGAGTATATGCGACAATTGAAGTTTCCTGAACAACCTTTTGTCAGCTTCTCGATCTCTATGTGATGTGGGTCAGTTTTTAATGATGTATTTTCTCACTCTAATTTTAGCCTGCCTAAGGAGACAGAGATCATACAGTTACATTGTACATTTCTCTGCTCATCCTCCCACTTAATTTAATCCTGCTGACCTCTTTGAAACAAGTTGGTGAGGTTTGTAGAGGACAAAAACATATTCAGGTCCATTAAATGAAATAGGCATAAGGCAGGGAGAAGAGATCCTGCAAGCTCCTTCAGCAGAAAGAACAAGTGTAGGGACCGCTCACTCCCACTTAGAAACCACAGAACCTATGTGAGAGAACCTCAGCAATGTCCTCAACTGAGAACATGCTCCAGATAGAGACTGAAGAAAAATGCAAAACAAAATCCAGAAAGACATCAGGCTTCAGTCATTCCAGTGTTTTCAGACACTCCTTAGTCTCCCTGTCTCCTTCAGTGCAGAAGCCACATAGATCACTATTTCCTGTTCCTTGTATTGCTTCTGGTGGGAACAGATCTGTTCAGGACTTCCAGACAGTATTTATGTCCTGTTCTAAAGATAACATAGGTGAGGTTTGTTTTTTTCTATAATATATGCCTGAATGCTTGAGAAATGTTCTTTGTCCAATTTTTACCAATACTTACAGAAGGTCATCATTCCCACTTACTCCAGCACAGACACCTTTTTATTACTTCAATGCCTGACACCTTTGTGCCTGCCTCTTCCACACCCTCACTACCTTCTCCACGTTCAGTAGTGTGGTTACAATCTCCATTGCACAGACTTCTAACTTCAGCCCTGGCCTTTAATTCCAGGCTGCCTACCCGTTTTGCCTTCTCTCCCACCTGAAACCATAAATGACCATGCCTGTACAGGACACTCTGATGCTTTTCTCCACATCCATAGGAAGAATGCCTGACAATCCCTACTCTCTTATACATATGGGAGCCTATGCCACTGGTAGTGTTTCCAATACTCTCCCCCTTTATCCCAGACTTCCTGCTCAGGTTGTCAGACATGTTCCTCCTTCATTTTGTTCTCTTTGCAGAGAGGAATTCAAAGGATAGGTTTTCATTTCTATTTTAAGATGGACTAAAGAGTACTTTTTCATTGCATTCAAAGCAACTGAAATATTTTCACTGGTATCTCCCCTAAGGAATGAAACAGAGGACTGTATATAAGCATGAAATCTTTAGCCTGATCCATCAAGATTCTCAGTGTTACATGAATTCAAAACTGTGTTGTACTATGCTGTCTTCAGGAGGTCCTCATTATACCCTCCTGACCAATGGTAGTTTCCAATAATCTTTGATACATACGGCAGAAGGTTGCATTTCTCCATGGTAGCAGCTGGACTCCTGCAGCTTGGCACACATCTGCATAAGCCTGTAGGTTTTCACAAAGGGCAGCACTGTTCAAATGAAGCTCGCAGAGATCATACTGGCAGCCTTCGGAGTAACTTTGTGGATCAACTACTGAGTGACAGTTCTGGAATGGTCCATTTGGATCTGTGATCAGACCACAGTATGCATTGCTTTGGATCATATGTTTTTCATCATCAGTGCAATTTGGAGTATGGCCATAATCTGGCGAGCAACTAATGTGGAAACAAAAAAAAAAAAAAGATGTTGAAAAATTAACAGATGAATTTTGGATGCACCAGCACCTAAGATGCTTTTCAAATCCTATCTAACAAAACTACGGGGCTGTTCCCAAACTAAGTATGACATATTTTAAATTCCTACATTTCAAACTGACACACCTGGAAGAAATTCAAATATGTATTTTTGGCTTTCTGGTATGTCATGTTGTCTACATAGAAGGGGAAACAGAAAGTGAAAGCATTCAAGGCTAAACCTCTACCATTATTATATAACATATTGTGAAAGTAAAAATAACAAGTAAAATATCACAGAAGAGTTGAAATAATATCATCAAGAATTAGCATGAATATACTACAAAAATAACTGAAATCTTAGTGTACACCTGCAGTGTTTTCTTCAAATACTAAAAAGTACATTAAAATATACATTGAAATGTACAAAAGAAAGTTAGCCAAGTCACTGGTAAGGCCCATGCTTGACAATTCTCATCTGAGAGTTGAAACCTAAATGCAATCGCATTAAAAACATTTTCTGAGCTGCTACCCAGAAGGTCATCAAGAGAACAATTATCCAGTCTGTAAGGTATATCAAAAAATCACTCAAGTCTAAAAATTTGTCATAAAGCACATGCAAACCTTACCATAACTAGCATCCTGAAACTTGCTAGGTCTTTTAGCTGGACCTTCTTGGCTGAGGAAATAGCCCCTGCTTTTATAGGTTGAAATCCACATATGGGTTCAGCTGTGCATGGTGTTTCAGGCCCTACCAGTGCCATTCTCCCTGTTTGGCCTGCATTTGTACTTTGCATATTCTCTCTTTGTGTTTGCTCAAACAGTACTTCACTATGGGATGAAAGAAGCCCCCATGACCTTTTTCTCCTATCAGCATGGCAAGCCAAATGAGAAAGGGAGCATCTCTTATGTGGGAGCACTGTTTGCTTCCAGTTGTGTGCTCTGGGACACATCAAGATGCCTAAAGAGATTCTCTTATGGAGACATTTAAAAATACTTAATTTTTTTGCTGATTGAAGTGGCTGCTATTTGTTAAACCCCACAAAATGTGTAAGTAACCCTAAAACTCAGGCCTAGGACTCCCTGTAGGGGTATGTGATGTGAGGGTATGGATGCTGTGTGACCTTCTGCATGGCGAGGCTACAAGGATGGTACTGGCTGCCTGAGTCCATCTGAAGCCTGAGCTTTCCCTGCTGATTCATTATGATGTGAGGGAACATATAAACCCCACTACCCCACCTGGACTCTATTGGGGTTTTTAGAATATGTGGAGTAAGATTTGAGGTGGGAAGAAGGAAAGGACTGTTACCCTGTACTCAGAACTCCTGAGGCTGCACCTTGAATCCTTTGTTCAGTTTTGGGCCTTTAACTAAAAGAAAGACATGGAGGCACTAGAGTGTGTCCAGAGAAGGGCAATAGAACTGGTGGAGGGTCTGGAGCACAAGTCTTCTGAGGAGTGGCTGAGGGAACTGAGGTTGTTTGGCCTGGGGAGAGGGAGGCTCAGGGGAGATCTAGTTCTCTGGTGCTACATGAAAGGAGGTTGTAGTGAGACAGGGCACAGTCTGTTCTTCCAGGTAACTGGTGATGGAGCAAGATGAAATGGCCTCAAGTTGCACCAGTGGAGGTTTAGATTAGATATTAAGAAAAATTTCTTCACTGAAAGGATTGTCAAGCAATTGTTGAAGAGGCTGCCCAGGGAAGTACTGGCAGTCAACATTCCTGGAGATAGTTAAAAAGATGCCTAGGTGTGGCACCTGGGGACATGGTTTGGTGGTGGATATTCCAAGAACTTTTCCCTTTTTAAGCACAGTTAAATTTTCTGTGAATTTTTACCCAGTACACTGATGGGAATATATTTGTCCCATGTGTCTGACATTTTTGGCCCCCATACAACAGTTGCTTAAAACACTGGTCATTGCATAAACAACAGTTAAGACCTAACATCCTGGTTGGAATCCTACCTGGAATCATTGTAAACCTGCCAACTGTTCCCAAGGCTGGTTGAGTTTGGTTCCATCTCTCCATCTGGGTTAAGAAAGTCATCTTCTTTATGCCCATTATAATTTCCACATATTCCACATACTTTAGACATATAGGTACTGGGAAGAGTGATTTCTACTCTGTGATTTCCATCAAACTTGACATTCAGCCCAAAGTCTGTAGTAACCACAACATACTGCCCACTGTAGAAAATACTGACACCAGGCTCCAAGGTCAGAGGGACCACCTGGCTGACTCCATTAACCTGCAGGCACAGAGAAGGACAAGTATTATAAGTACTTGAAAAGAAGTATTTGTAATGTTGGTCCCTATATTGAACACAAGGCTTGTACAGTGAGCAGTAAGAATTCACAGTGTATATAGTCACATAATCTAAGGCCTTGAGGCCACAATAATGTGGCTACATAGCTTACACGTGCAGGCTTGGTGAACCAGATGCAGTTGGGAAAAGACTTAGCATGATCTGTCAGCAGTAATTGTCAACAGAGATTTATTTTTCTTATGGAGCAAATAAGACCAAAAAATTTTAGTTATAGTGGATCTTCAGAAAATTTTCAGGATTGAACAAATCTTGAAACAACATCTTTTTGTTTCTGTCTCATTTCACATTTGAAAGGCCAAACAATGGAAAGTAAATTTCCAAGTAACATTTTCCATTTATTTAAAATTTACTAAATTGAGTATCTACTTTGGTCATTTGTTCTAATTACAAATTGTAAGAAAGTTTGGTTTGCTTAGAAACATAAATACAATAAAACCAGTAAATACAGAGGAAAGATATAAAAGAGAAGCTGTTAGACAAACATGAATATAGGAGTTCTACGATCAGATGGGAGAGGTTTCAGTGTACATTTAAACCTTTATCTCCTGTCACACAAATCCCTGTACTGTGTTTTATAAGAAGGGTAGTAATGAAGTAAGGTGACCCGTTCATTTACTGGAGGTTGGACTCAAACATGTCTGCTGTTTTGGCCTTTATGGAAACAGCCCATAAAGAAGGCTTAAAATACAAGGTATCACTGTGCCACATGATACAATCGGTGTGAGGAGAGTCATGAGATTGTCATTCCAGGACTCTTATCTGGCTCTACTTTATGGCAAATGCCAGGTGTTACGTCAAGTTAACAGTGAAGTGAAATAACTAGAGGGATAAGCATGCAGCTTTACAGGCTACCACACAGGATCAAGAAATAACTACCAGCATGAACTCAGTTAATGGAGGGCCTTTTTATTCCCTGTTACATGCCAAGCTTGAGTGTGGGGAGCAGGTCAGAAAGGTAGGCTAGCCCATGAACCCTACCTGGAATATCAGCTCTTACCCCACCTTTTAGCAATGCAGCACAAAATTTTAGCCTATGCTTTCAGTGTTTGAGAACTTCACATTACTCCAGCTCCTAAATGTCTGACTTCCCTCTAAATATTACTGTATGGATGCTGGAAATTTGTAGTCATTGTATAACAATTTCTTCATTCACAGTATGAGTTACTGATTGATAGAGAGTGGGCTCCAACCTTACCTTAACAACTCTGTTTTTACCCAGATTGATCCTGTAGCCATACACGTCGACATCCACGTATTGGACATAGGACACACGAGTGTTGCCTTTCTTGTGCTCATTGGCTGCTTCCACATTGAAGTAGGGCAGTGAGCTGTTGTTCTCACACAGCTTGGAGAGGGTATAGGTGCAAGTGCCCATGAAGTCATGACGCTGATTGTCAAATGTGTTATAGTGAGGATCCCCATGTATACTGCAAATTGCTTCTGGAGACAGGAAAAAGTAGTATGTTCTCATTAAAATATGGATTCATCCCGAAAACTCACCTCATTGTGCAGTGGGCAAACACAATCATCCTCATTTTATAGTTTACCTCTGGAAGAATTGATTCAGAAAAGGCACATTTGTATGGAATAAGGCAATGTCATAGAGCGATACTCAAATAGAGTAACTGAAGTAAATAAGTTGTACCAGTAATAAAAAATGTAGGAACCCTTCTACAATGCATTGACTACCATATGTGATTGGCTAAAATTACCTGTCACTGGAGGAGGTGTAGGTTCTGTTGGTGTGGGTGTTGGTGGTACAGGTGTAGGGTCAGATTCTGTTAGTAGAAAAGACGAGGTGATACAATGAGTTATAACATTACACATTCACTTATTCTGAATCAGCATGAAGTCAAAAGTTTTTTCAATTAAGAATGTAGAACTGTGTGTATTTAAAGTTGGGGATGTGTAAGTCTTTTGAGCACTCAGGAAAGCTCATCTGATTGTTAGCTTGATCACAGCGACAGCTCGTGCCTGTATGCCTCTTTGGAGCTGGAAGTGTATTTACAATTGGGTATGCGACTCCCTCTGCTGTACGTTAAGATACATAAAGGTCCTACTGCCTCTAAGTCTTGGCAGGTCTGAAAGCGACTTGAAGAGAGAAGCTCTTGTCTCTTGGAGTTATGTTTGTGCACCATCCGGTGGCTGAACCACATGCTAATATGACTGGAAAATGGAGAACTGACTCTCCCTAGCCCTCAAAAAAGCAGGCCCCAAGCCTTTTTCACAGAATTTTAAATAAAAAGAACTGACTCTCCCTAACCCTCAAAAAAAGCAGCCCCAAAGCCTTTTTCACAGAATTTTAAATAAAATCCTATGTTCTGAGTGTGTGGACCTGAATGGGAATCTTTGGCCCAGACAGTGTAAATTTTAAACATTTTCTGTCACTATATTAGTAGTATTTCACAGAGAACAAGACCTATTAAGACCTAATGACACCTTCTGTAAGTTTTTCAGCAAATTTCTTGTTCAGTTCACATTTTGTAAGTATTATATGCTTGTTAGTAAAGATGGATCCCAATCATCCACAGCTTGTGCCAGTCTTGGCCGATTTGTTACAGGGTCAAAGATCAAACTCAAATTGCTGATCCATACTCAAAGCTGGTTATGTAACTCAGTGTTATTGACTTGCCATTATTTCTCTTTGTCATGTATCACTGTACTGTGTATTTGATGAGTTTCTAATAAATGATAAGTGCTGTAAAATGCTGATTAGAACATTTAATCTGGAATCTAAAATCAATGTGCATAGCCTTCTCTGGGTGCACTTCAGACTTAAAAGTGAAGATAAAGTTTGCTGAACTTTGTGGTAAAAGTCACATTTGGAGGGAAGGAGATGTTTTGGATATTTGAGGTGATGAGGGAAGATTTAGGAGGGAACTACAGCAAAACACATAACATTCAAATGAAGAAAGTTGTAAAGTTTTTGCCATTTCTTTTGTGGTTTGGAGTTACGAAGAGCTGTTGTATGGAGAGTAGAGAAACGGTCAACAGCTTACACAGAGATGAGGAAGCAGCTTACACCCAGATGCAAACACAGACTTACCACAGGGTCCTTCCCTTACTCTTACATTGTCCAGTGCTGTATCCCCATATTCTGTCAGACCTCGGACAGCCTCAAAAATTACCTAGGCAAGACACAAAGAGAATCACTACATTAGAGCTTAGACAAACACAAGACCATTTCTCTTAACATGTTTCAAAATAATCTCTCTGCTTTATCACTAAAGACATCAAGTAAGCTGAGATTATAACAGTTTTCCTAACTTCCCTTGGGCACAATGTGTATATTCTGTAATAAGGTAAGGACTGCAAGAAATATTGTCCTCTGTTTTGCTGACTTCTAAATGATCTATGAGAATTAGTTGTCTGGATTCTACAGAGGAGTCCAATGTAGGCAGCATCCCAAAGTCCAAACCTTCAAACTCAGGGCAGACAAACATTCTTTTCATTAAGACATCTCAATTCCTTGACTTCATGATAAAATTCAGGAGAGAAGGAAGTAAGAAGAGAGAAAACTAAACATATTTTGTCCCCTAACTAACAGCACTAGTAAAACTCAGAAGGTTCCTTGTTTCTTTGCTTGGTTCATTGACAAAAATCATGAGACCATTATATTTACAAAATATAAACCAAGCAAATCTTGATTATATTTTCTAGCTTGCAAGCACAACATTTTGCAGCCTGCAAGGGGAGAACAATTGCTGACACTGTAAAAAGAAATTTATGCTGAAAATATATTACCTTTATCTTTCTCTGTGCTGGAAAATTGTGAGTGATGGCACCATAGTTCCAGAAGGAACTTTGGTTTCCCTGCCGATGCCACACCACAGACTCCTGTTTGCCATCTTGGATAAGCACTCTCAGCTCATTCATCTCTTCTGACCCAAACATATAGTACCAGAAGTCTATGCATATTTTGCCAGAAACTGCAGTAACTGGGCTCTCCAGCCTGTTAGTGTCGGAGGGGAGCAGATTACTTGCTTCTTGGTAGATGAAATAACCTTCTGCAGAAGGAAAAAAAGAATTAAAATACAGTTGATTCTTCATAACTAGTTAGGTGCCATTTAAAACTGAACCCAACTCTGGAAGAAATCAAAGGCATCATCAGCAGTGCAAAGAAGTAAAGCAGAGTGAGTTTGGACTTCACATGTTTAACCCCATGTAGTTATCCAAAACAGAATGTGAGCCTGAGAGCAAAGCAAATGCATTTCATCTCATGTGACAATTAAGGAAATAGGACACTTTCAAGAAACAGCATCACCAGACACAGTGCTACACTGATCCGTGTTCAAGTTACCACTTTCCTCAAAGGAAAATAATGCAATCTGCTATACACATTCTGTTGTGGAATATATTTTTTTCCTAAGGGCTTTGGTTTCAAGATGAGTAAATCCCTGGCACAAGGAAAATTAAAAACTGTCAGCATTTGGTTTTGTCTCAAAATGGAAGAAATAGAAAGCAATGCCAATATTTTCTTTACAATATTTTTGTTTGACATTACAAAAAAAAAGGTTTTTCAAAATTCTGAAATTCACAATGTTTCTTTTAGGATTTGAAATGCTTTAGTCTGATTGGTTCAATATGAGATCAGATTTTGCTTTACCAGGCATGAAGTTTTTTGCTTCACATGGCCTAAGATTAAAATTACATTTCCCTAGTGCAGCTGAACTCAAGTTTTCCCCATCTGACTATGGAAAGGAATAAAAAATAAATGAATGTCCATTTCTATATGGTAAAGTATGGCTGCACACATAGCATCTAACATTAGTCATCTATTTAAGTTGGCAAGAAAATCCAAGTCACATTTAAAGTGATATGATCTGTGCCAATTCAAAAAGCTAAACACTATTATTTGTGTTAATCCCAATTAAAAATATTTCATTTCTTCTTCCAACGGGCAATTTTAATTGTTATTATCAAAATACTAAAAACGCAGAAAATTATTAAGCAAAAATCCCTTCTAATACTATTCTAATCTGCTTACTGACTCTGACAGTATCTGGTCTTTCAGTCTGGGGATAATTACAGACAGCACTATGGCTGCAGATTGATCCCCATAAATGGATCTGCTAGTGCAAGGACAGCAGTTCAAATACAGAGATGGAGCCATGCTAAACACTCATTTGCTTATATCACCATGTTAGACTCCAGTTTTTAAAACACATGCAGATGAGGACAAGTTTTTAAATATATTCTTTAATTTCAGGCTTGATTTTGTAACACTTTGCTACTGTGAACTTTAGCTAGTGCCAGCACAGTGACCGTTATATTTATTGCTATTAATTGATATCAGTGCAATTTCGCCACAATGACCCTCTTGAAAAATGATCTGTTGTACCTCACTACCTTATCTATATGGCCATAAGCATGATACAATCAGGTCCCTTCTACTTGCATGCACTTATAAAGATATCCAGTCTCTGATGGATCACCCAGTTTTATTTACTTCTGACATGATGACAAGTCAAAGATAGGTGTCAGCATGAAACAAACCCAACACATTACAAAGGACTTAATGAATCTCTTTTCCAAGGAAAGAAGAATAAAGGCTATCAATCTGTCTTCAACAAGGAGAATCAACAGTGTCAGAACTGAGCACTTACTTCCATCAGGATAGTCTCCATCAGGACCTGTTCCATCAGTTGGAGTGTCATGCTTGGTTCGTATCCATACTCCCTGATTGACATTGCATGGCTGAGTCCAGTCACAAAATGGCCTCAAATTATTGTTAAAATCACATCTGGTGAGGTAAGCTGAAATACAGCACATTAAAAGTGAGGAAGGGGAACTAGTATGTTCAAAATCTACCTTGAATGTTAAGCAGCACTAACGACATGAAGTTACCTGTTTCAGGATCCCATGTTTTCAAGCCACCAGTTGGTCTTTGCTTGATCCTGCCAACAAAAACAATAGAGTGAAGCCCTTGTGGAATTAATGACTCACAAACTGATTAAGAATGTTGGGACCTCAACTTATGTCTTTGGGTGTTTCACTGAATAACTGAATAGACCAAGGGTTTCATCCATGTCTGACTTTCTCTTCCCATGTGGAACTTACTCCTGAGAGAGTGAATCAGAAGTGGGATATGTTCACTTCATCTAATGTAGAAGGATCCTCTGGTCTGTATCCCACTGAACTGAAAGAAGAACAGCTCTCCTGGGTACAGGGGACTATGGAAGGGATGGACAGATGCAGGTCAGCTCAGACAACACTACAGTGATAGCAAAGACTTGCTATTAACTTGCACTGTTATCACCACTGTAGCAAAGCAAATGCCAGTAACTAGTGTACTGTGTAACCCTGCTATTTGTTGGAAGGTTACAAATTTCCTCTAACCTCGACAAATGTCTCATGGCACAAAGCTTTCATCTCATTCACCTAGTCTAATTTACCCTTAAAATGTTGCAAAACAAAAACAGTTACAAATGCATAGTCTTTGTAAGTTACGAAGTCCTACAGAGATGAGATGACAGAAGACCAAAATCCCACTACAGATCACAGCATAAGTGGCTCTGCTCTTTGGGTGTTTTGCATAGAGAAGAGATTTCCAGAACTGCAAGGCTACAACAGCAGTTCTTGACGTACTCTACTGGTGGTCTACAATTTTAGGAGGCAGAGTTCAGTTCCAATCTCTGTGGTGCCCCATCCTTAATTACCCTTATTGTACTTGACACAGTATAGATAATCTGACCCTAAGTGAGTACATCACAATTAGAGTCTGCACTGCTCAAAATCCAAGCAATGACATTCAGAAAACTAGGGAGATTAGTAGCAAATATCAGAATCAATTCATTATGAAATGATGCAATGAAATGTAGCAAGCAATTGAAAAAGAGGCTGAGCTAAGGCTAATGAGGAAAACAAATATGATTCAGACAGAGTAAGAAAATTTTTTTCATAGTTCTTCTTGGATTTCTTCTTCCATGAGAAAGGGAAAGCTGTGACAAGTTGTCACTTGGTCTCTATTCAGTGCTATCTTTAAAATGTTACATATCAGGCAAGTCCTAAGGCAAAGATTACTGTAGATATACTCAGAGTCAAAAGAGACTTATAACTACTGCAGTTATTTTGTCCAGATGTCTCCTCTTCAGATGTGCCATCCATGTATTACAGGTTTCTCTCGCAGGCAGGAGACAGTTCAGAATTATGTTACCACAATACTCAATTATTTCTTTTTTAAAATGACATGGTTCAATTGTAAAACATTCTAAATTTAAAAAGTGAAGAAATTCTACATGTTAAAAGTGAAGAAAGGATATTTATCATTAACAGCTAAGCTTCCTCAATTAAGATACATTCAGTACTGTGCTACTTACCCTGTGGTATTCAGCACTGAAATACAGACTAAAAACAAAGTATATTGCAAGTGCCAGAGGGTCCCCATGCTAGAAGACAGAGGTTAGTCTTCTGTGTCGTACAGCTTGCATAGTAATCCACCAGCTGTACTCAGCTACGTGGAAATTGGGATGACCTCCAGTGAAACAGATGAATATATTGGCAAAAGGGTGGGGGCGATTATAAAATCACCTGTCCAACCATGTATCATGTTCCCTGTGTTATCTACCTTGAGAAATGCACTTATGAACTGAATGCTCATATTATGTGTCACTTGTTCTGACACCCTTAGCTGTTTGCTAGATAAATTTGTGTCTGTGGCAATTTTTGTTGCTGCTGCTGTGTATTAAAGAAGTCTGACATTTTGGAGGGTTTTTTCTTGCTTACAATAACTTGCTTAATTTTAGAACCCCTGCCCAGCTTTCAATGCTAGTATAAGTGAGATTTCTCACATTGACTGAATTTTCTCCCTTTTTGAAACTAGCATTCAGTAGAATGCTGAAAACAACAATATTTCAGTTTGCTCACAACAGTCAAGTCGTCATGGGCACAATTCAGGAGCTTGCTGAAATATTATTGCTACCATATTGCACCTTCTTTAAAATAAAAGATCATTTTCTGATCTTCCATGAAGTCTTTGTTGCTGGCAGCCCACAAAAATCAGATGGATCATTCCCACTGCCACTCAGGCCTTTACTGTTCTGTTCTTTTGCAGCATTCCTTCCATTGGGGTCTGTAAAAAATGACTCAAAGGCAGACAAATTCCCTGCTTCATCTGGTTTGCATGAGTGATGAGAATCAAAGGAGTATCAGAAAGTGTGCAGTGTTTCCTTGTAATGCCTGGAACCCCCAGACGGTGGCTTTTTTTGTTTGTTTGTTTCAAAGGAGGATGTCTCTGGGAGTGGAGCTTTTCTGAAAAAGTGGTCTCTTAGCTACAACCACTTACCCTTTGTGATCATATTCTGATGATTAAGATCATTAAGACTTCATAATTTAAGTCTGGAATTCCCTCAACTCCCTTATACCCCACTCATTAACAAGTAACTAAGGAGGCTACTTACAGAAACAAGAGAAATAGGAATGGATCAGGGGAGGCTAAGCAGAAACACAATAAAATTCCAAGTTAGATGTTAACTCTGTATTGACAATGGGCCTAGAGTTGCATTCTGCCACAGTCTCATTCCCCACACAAGCTCCTCCAAAACCAGAGGGTAAAAACTCATTCGCCACACAAGCTCCTCCAAAACCAGAGGGTAAATGCTCACTTGACTGGTATTAATCCCTCTCCAATGAAAATCCTTTCCTCCAGCCATGCTGTGTGACCTTTTCTGAGACTTCTGTCCCTCCTGTTTAATGCCATCTCAGGTACTCTGTGATAGGTGAACTGGAGTGAGTGGTGACTGAGACTTTTCAGTGAGACACAAATACTAATAACCTCTTTTCTTTGTGGGAAAGTTGACAAGAAAATTACTTGCCATATGATTCCAGTTGGATGTGACAGTATCCAACATTCCTGACAGTCAAACCAATCACCTTGCAGGCTTACTATTTCTCTCCTTCACCTGCATGCTTTATATCTCAAAAAGGCACCTGGGAGACACTGCCATGTGTATAAAAACACTGGGCTGGACTGCAGAGCAGCCTGAAGAAGAAAAGGAACACACCAGTTCTTAATCTCTAATACAATGAAGCGAAGATTCTTTCTAAGGAAGGGCATTTGCAGATGATCTTACAAATTACTTATGTTTTACTTCTGCCTTATATCAAGGTTGCAAGTGATGCACACCTAGTACCTCATCCCTATGATTGGCTTCTTAGTGCTCTGTACTGCTGTGTTTCTTTTTGATAGCAGATTTCACCCCATCTGCAACCAGCATTAGAAATCTCACCTGCTGCCTGTTGACAAGGCACACTGAGCTGCTCATGGGAACTAATTGCCTTTAGGTGATACAAACAGATTTCCCACATAAAATCTGCAGAAGAAGATGCCAATAGTAGGGCTTGCCAATGATCAATGTGTCATACAACACCCTCAAAAGGACAGATAATACTGCATACAACTTCATTTCTGGCTGGTGGTCAGAAAGGGACTCTTGAAGAGATCCTTAATTTTTGCAGAATGAAGTTATGTTTCCCAGAAGACAAAATCAGCCTGATACTCACACAAAGGGACAGCACAATGAAGATAATACCCAAAAATTTGCCCCAAGCAAGACAAATCAAACAACAAAACAAGCAAACTCAGTAGTTCGTTCTAGTGAGTGCTGTCTGGTACAGATTTTGCTGCACAGTTATTCCAACACATGTAATAGTCCTCAAGTATCTAAATCTGGTTGCTCCATTTTTTGGAATCCAAATGTTCTCTGATGAATAGCAATTGCAGTTCACCATGTGGCTAATGCTCAGTCTGTGATGTTGTAATCACTTGAAAGTTAGGGAGCTTGGAACGCTTAAAGAATAAGGAAAATTATGCAAAACCTCTTTCTCCTAAGCCATCAATTTGGGGCTAGTTGTGCCCCATGGTGTCTCCTTGGGACCCTGCTACTCTGCCTCCTAGCACAAAGCAGAGAAGTTCCTGGCTGATATGAAATGCTGGTGTCTTGTTGGGATGCACTTGCAGCACATGTATGTCCAGGGCCTATTCTGTCTGAGGCTTCTATCTAGAAGGAATTTTAATTGAATTAACTAGATGTCTGTTCTTAAATGGCATAATTCTGTGCAGATTCTTTTAGTTTAGAATACATTAGGTTCCCTAAATTTGTACATAAAACTAAACACATCTTTATCTGATTTTCAGACAGCATGGCTGTATATCACTGAGCTTTGCATAGATTTAACTGCACTGGGTTTTTTTGCATCAATTTCAGTTAAATTTATACAATTTGCATGAGTAAAAGGATCCCTCTGTTGTTTCTGTGCAGGTAATAATCTCTTTCTCTGTCCTAATGAATGACTTGAGTCAGTTTTTACGGCATGTAATACCTCTGTCACTGTTTTTGGAACTCCCAGTGACCTCTGGCTCACTCTGCTTTGCTGACGTTGTGGGTGAGAAGGCACTGGCAGATCTCCTGTTCCTTCAAGAATGTGCCTATGCTGGACTTTTGTTGGAGCTACCCTCCAGTTGCTGCTCTGGAAAACTTTCACCAAGGAGTTATGAAACAAGCCATCAGCACCCATTGCAGAAGGGTCACCAGTACCACTTTTGCTGTGTTGAATAACATGCTTTGATAGGCTGAAGAGGAAGTACACAAAAAAATGTTTGTTAAAAATGGATGTTTCTTTGATGAGTAAAGGGTACTTGTGTTCTGTCAAGCACAAGTTGAGGGTGTTTTTTTAACTGCTGGCTCTCCAAACTGAAGCTTTAATTTGAAATTCAAGCTATCTCTTTCCTGGTCTGAGAGCTGTAATGATTTTGAAAATGGAATGTAGCATTCTTATTAGAGTGCAGGTGCCAGATTAAAATTTTATCCTCTTTCTCATGTTTTGAACAGTGCAGAGCTAACAGAAATAAAAAGACAGCAGCTTTTTGGTCAGTATTCTCAGCTGTCAACTGCCTATGGACAAATCTCCTGAGTGCAAATAGTACTCATATTGTGACCTAAAAGAAATGTTTTTCAAGGTAATGTTGATGGGTTAATTAGGCACATACAAATGTACTATATGGATAATGCATTACTAAATTTGTTACTATTAAGGCCTTTCTTATCTCAATGTCTTTAATTTCTTGCATACCAAGGGAAAGACCATAACATTCCTCCCAATTAATGCAGTAAATAGGTTTTGCTGCCATTCCAGTGGATATTTTAATAGAGAAAAGACCATCATAGGTAAAGCTACTTTCTTCTTAGTTTTTTGGTCCTACATTTGCAAACATGAAATTAGTAAATCAGTTCATAAAAGCCCAGAAATTTTTCCAAGTCTGCCTATTAATAATAGATAACATATAAAAGTCAATTCTGAATGCGTATTTTGGGAGCAGATCTCTGGCAGGAGGAAAAAGATGCTGCTTATCTCTTTTACTGCCTTCTTTATGGAGGGTTCTGTTGGGGTGTTTTTTTGATTCAATGGTAATCTAATCAACTGCTTCTGGTTCACCAGAGTTCAGTAATTTCATAATTGCACCTTGATATATTTTATATTTATTATTGAATGTGGTGTACAAAGACCATTCCCTAAGAGCAGTTTCTTTCAGAGGCAGAGTGGTGCTTTACATGGATTTAGAAAAACAAGCTTCTTACAGAGATAAAGGTCTGATTCCACCATTGTACTGGTTCAATTTCAGTATTCTACTGTAAAAGTTGGTGGTGCTGGTCCTACTTCATTCCAGTCTAGACAAAAGTGACTCCTGGTTCATTTGCTAAATATAACTTGTATTACAGTGACAGCTGTGTCTAAAATTAGCAGTCTCAGGCTTGGCTTAATGGATGCTGAAGTTTGTTTGAATTTTCAGCTCACCATTTCATGCTCCTTTGGTGCTGGTGAAGTCTGCATTGCCCCTCCTGTCCTCAGCACTCTGACTTGAGCAAGTCTTTCACTTACTTGAACACAATTATAAACAGCTTTCTATGCCTGGTTGATTTTTTTTTTTTTCTGCAGATCCCAAATGAATTGGTGCAGTTCTTTGCCTTCCAACTCAATTCCTCGTGAACTGAGTAATCCTGCAAACCTCTTAACTCTTCCTGGTCATTTCAGAAAGGGTGATTTCTTCAATCCATTACCTCCTGGATAAATCTGCTTACTCTCAGGGTATAGTCCTATGGTATTGTCACTTCTTACAGCCCCTTCTAAGAGATCCCCCTGAATAACAAATGGCTTCTGCAATTAAGCTATTAAACCTCGTTACTACAGTTGTTTCACAAAAATAATTCCAGTACAATTTCATTTTTATGCAAATATATAGAGATGTACAGTTAGAAATTAATTTACAGTTAAGAAACTTGTCAACATCTATTCAAATGGCTTTTTCTGATCTAAATCCTGCACTTCCTATGACTACTGGAGCTATATTAAATTAATTTAAAATTAAGAAACTTGTCAACATCTATTCAAATGGCCTTTTCTGATCTAAATCCTGCACTTCCTATGACTACTGGAGCTATATATTGCTCTCCATTACCTAGACCACAGATACATCCCTGCTCACTCTACAGAAAATCCCACTGAGAAGTGACTGAGTTGAGCTAAGAAAAGTCTCAGTCTGGCTTCTTTTGCTGCTTTTACAACCAGAGAGAGATAGAAAAGTTAACCTGTTACTCAGTCTGCCCCCAGACCACAAACCAGACTCACTCTAGACCCTAGCACAGTGAAGATTGCAAAGTGCATTGTTATTTGGACTTTGTTTTGCAAGTTCAACACATGAAATGACCTGAAGCAAGATCACTTGTGTCATTGATCAGGACTCTGCTGTTTGTTTTGGAGTGAACTGTATTTACACAAGAGTACTTGAGTTTTGAGCAATGCAGGAAAACAGGCCTTATGTCTCTTGAGGTACACAAGGTTCCTTATCAGTAAAGCACTTAGGGCTCTGGATGACATCTGGGTGTGTTTGCATGCTTACACATACATGAAAATTTGTGTGAACATAGTTTAGGAAATACAGTTGATCACAAAAGATATTGCTATTAAAGTGTATGACTGATTTCTATTTCCAGAAACCTAAGACACCATTTTCCAGCAGATTGGTTCCACTCAAAATGCAACATTCTAGAAATCATAATTGTATTTTGATCAAGGTAAAATGTTTCAGTTTGTGGTCTGCTGGTCAAAATTCAAACTTTACACATTTCAGACCTCTAAGCTTCCCAGTTTGCCACTGAATCTTAAAACCAAAGTTAAACCTAGGGAGCAAATAGCTTTTGGAAACAAGGATGCCAAAGCCATTACAGTCAAGTCAGTGATTTATTAGACACCCAGTTCTTGCTAAACTTCACTGTGTTACACTGTTAAGAGTAATGAGATAAGTAGCTATTAACATGATTCAAAAAGATAAAATACATTGTCATTATACCAAAATCATATATGACCTCATACATCTAGAATCATCTATAGAAAAAAAAAGCAAATTTTGCATATTTAGCAATGCAGGGCTGGAAAACTCTCTCATTAGACTGCAGTAATGCCTCGTTGAGAATAAGATATATCTGCTACAAGCAATTTTCCTTCTTCCCTCTTTTCTTGTGCATAAGGAAGTCGAACAATGATACTATAGTTTACAAAGCAGGTCAATAATACCAGGATATGTTACCATTATTTCAGACTAGTATGCCCATGTGTGTAATTCTATGAGTAAAATTATGGCAATGTTTTGATTCATCTGGAATTAAATCAGCCAACATCCCCCAGTTGGACATGGCCATGGTAATGCATACAAATTGCAGAATCATTAAAAGAGGAAGAAAACTCTGAAAGTTACCTGATTCACATCCTGCCTAAAGTCTAAGTAACTTCAAAATTATATTAAGTTGATCTGGGCATGTCCAATCAAGATGGAAATACCAAGGTCTGGGCCCCTCTCTGATTCCTGTGTCTGACCACCACCACTATGAAGACTTTTAAATATAATTAGTATTATATTGAAATGAGCTTCTCTTCACACCTGCCTTCAGGAAGGTATGCAGAAGTGCCTCTAAATGTGCTCAAGTCAGGAACAGCACAATATAGAGCAGGCAGACCTTTCTCTGACAGACAAACCAGACAAGAGAGAACATGAGACTTACCTGGATAGTACATAGACCATCCGTGCCAAGAGCAGGACTTAAAATGTGTCAAAAATTCATGTTAGGCTTCAGAAATAATCATGTGATAGCTTAATAAACACAAAGCTCACATCTCTGATTTTTCTTCACTGCCCTAAGCTCTGAGCCTCCAGGTCACCATCACGTTCTGATTTGAGATTTTCAAAGAAGTAGAATGCTTCTCTTATTTTGTTGTTTTTAAGGAAAACACCACCTGCAAGTCAAAAGGATTCACTTCACTCCACCAGCTTCACTTTATGAAAATGATTTCTTAAGGCTAGGATCAAAATGAGTCAATTAGCAATGACAGAGAAACATCTGAGTAAAGCTGAGAAACAGAGGACAGGCAATTCCCTTCTCCCTATTAATGTTGTAAGTACAGAGCTGCCAAGAAAGGCAAACCCATAAATCTTCCCTGTAGTTTTGAATAAGCCTTTTAGAGATGGAGTGCGTGACACCCCCAAGTCCTGGCAAATTCTCTTTATTCCAGGCCTGCTAGAGAAGTATAGCAGAGAATAATCTGTGAGAAAAGCTTTATGAAAATACCCTAAATAAAATTAAGTGTACTAATCAGTTAAGATTTTACTATGGAAAATAGCTTTCTTTTTATCCCACAGTTCTTCTTTTGCTTTATGTTAACATGTAAATCCAGAAGAGGAATAAAATGAAGAAAATACTATGATAATACACTTAGCAAAATCTTTTAAGCAACCATGGGCTTTAAAGCATTGCTCTGGGCTCTCTTTGCATTCAGACATCCAGAAACAGGTCTACAAACGGCTGTGCTCAAGGGATCAGGTGCAAATAATTAGGTTTTTGAGCTGATGGTTTGTTCCCATTTTTCAGACTGGAACAGTATGAGATGACAGGACTTGCCAAAAGTCACAGAGGGGAAAGGAAACCTGTCCTTTCCCTGATCTCAAGCATCTATTCTGTGGGGTGAGCTCTTGTACCTTAGTATCCCACATCCCACGTGGGTCAGCCTGGCTTTCTGGCCTGGGGGTATTTAATTTCTCACAGAAAATGAGCAAGTCCAAAGAAGAAAAATGTGAGTGAAATTACCTAGTTAGCTCAGGGATTGGAGCACTCACATGATTTGCAGCACACTGTGCTGATTTTGAATTGGGTGCAATTAATTTTCTTCACAGAGGCTAGTATGGGGCTATGTTTTGGATTTCTGCTGAACACAGGGTTGATAAGATAGTGATGGATTTTATTAATGCTCAGTAGAGCTTACACAGAGCAAAGGCCTTTTCTGCTTTTTGTACTGTCACACTGATGAGGAAGTTGGGAGTACATGGGAGACTGGGAAAAGACACAGCTGGGACAGATGGCCCAAACTGACCAAAGTATGGATGTCCATTCCATATGACATCATGATCAGTATATAAAGTGGGAGGAAGGAGGAAGCTTTGGAGTGATAGCATTCATCTTCCCAAGTAACTGTTACATATGATGGGCTCCTGCTCTCCTGGGGATGGCTGGACACCTCCTGCCCATGGGAAGCTGTGAATTAATTCCTTGTGTTAAAAGTTAATTCCTTAAGTTGCTTGTGTGCACAACTCTTGGTTTCCCTATTAAACTGTGCTTATCTCAACCCACAAGTTTTTTAGCTTTTACCCTTCTGATTCTCTCCTCAGTCCTGCAGTTGGGGGTGAGGGAGGAGCTGTGTGGGGCTTGGTGGCTGGCTGGGGTTAAACCACGACACACACCAAGTTCTACAAAACCGAAACAGCAGCAGTGATGGAGGCTATGGGCACATGAGCAGATCAGGCATAAAGGTGGCCAAATTGCATTGTGCCAGCCATCTAGGAAAGAAAAAACTGTGCACTGTGCATTGGAAAGTGCAGCAAAGGGTGAGGCTTCTCCCCAGAAGGCAAGTGGCTGAGGCATTGCCAAGCTTCCCTGGCTTTGACAAGTGGCAATGTGCTTTGGGTGAGAGAATGGCCAATCAGTCCTGGAAGCCACCACTGCAAGCCCCTGGGACAACTGGCCTTGCTCAGAATGTTCCCTCTGCCCGTCAGTGGGTGGAGGCATGTGCCAGGGATATGGTATTAGAAATTGGTGCTAACAAGTGGTAAATAGACCAGGCAGTTATGTTTTGGTACTGAAAACCTGAACTAAAAAGCAGCCCAGGCTTGCTGCAGCCTGGCCCTGCCAGGCTTTAGGCACTGCAGCCTGAGTCCTGGCTGTCCCCAGAGCCCCAACAGCCCAAGCTGCATCTGAGCCTGGTTCCCCTCAATGAGGCTAGACCATGCATCAGCCCTGGGATCAGGAACTGATCTGGGCTTGTCAGAGCTGGTGCATGAGGGGCTTGTGCCATGTTGATTTTCCATTCATGTCGGAGTCACTCTGTACTTTTGTTTCTGGTGTCCAGTCTGACTTTGATCTGTGGGGAATTCAGTTGTTGAGCAAGCTGATGGCAGCAATATCTGCCTTGAATCCAAATGCCATTTTCACAGTAATGGTGTTTAAAAGAGTGAGCTTTGATGTGCACTGTGACAGCAGGACCCAGCACATAACTGGCTGGAATCCAGCATCTGTTTCTGTGTGTGAACCCACAGAGTAACCTCTTTATCACAAGCTGCTGCATCTTGTTGTCTGTACAAAGCTGGCAGCTGCTTTGGTATCTGCAGACAAAGTGAGTAAAACAAAAGAATTGTTTCAGTCATCCCTCTAAATTTTAGTGTTGGGATTTGGTTTGCATCGTTTGCACAGTTTTCAAAGGTTAAGTCAGATATCCAGCTACCATGGCCTTTGCCTTTTGATTAATTTTGTGAAACCTGATAAGATGAGATTCCATCTTTCACCTTTCGGACCAGTTCAATGAGAGATTTAAGAACGTTTCCTGGCAGGCCTGTGTTCTGCCCTATTGATCTCAGTAAGCCTAGCCAAGGACTTTTGTGCTGTTGAGCATTCTTGAACATTTTGCAGAATCCAGACCTGGAATTCTATGAAAATGAGGCTAAACCTTCTCAATGCTTGGCAAAAAGTTTTGTTTCTGCACTTGTGTGTATCTTTAGTCACAGTCCTCTCTTCCTTTTCCTCCAAACTTTAGTGCTGTATTTCACAAATAATTCTCTCTCTTCAATAGTCTGAAGCAAAATTTATGCACCCAAACACCCTGGGCATCAAAACTGCAGACAGTAATTTCTCTAGTCTACCTGTTTTATGCTATTCCTGCTCATTTTTGTCACCTCTCCTGTCTCCAGAGACAAACAGACACTGAGGATGCTGCCTAAAACAAAGCAAGAGTAAGAGCATGCGGTGTCCATTAGGGCCAGTCTGCAGTAATGACTGGATAATCCCAGTGCTGCAAAGGGTCAAACTGTGCTGTGTTCTTTAAATTAAAGACTGGCTGATGCCTTAGGCTGTAGAGGAGGTGTCTAAGGGTGACTTCAAAGAGATGCCTGCTTCTGTAGGTCTGACATCTAATATTTCTGTGCATGGTCATTCACAAGCTGTGAATACCTAGTAAACATTGTAAGTAAAATTATTTTTATGTGGTCTGTACCTGGCAGCCAGTGGAGTTTGAAGTAAATGCAATCCTCTAGCAAAGCCACATCCTATGCACTGTACAAAATGTTTTTGTGAGAATGTTTTAATTCTTGAGGAGTTTCTATTCCAGCTCAATTATTTGCTAAACCCCAGCAGGTAACTACAAACAAAGGATTATCACAGTCTGGGTGTGTAGCTTAGTCTCAGTTCTTGGGTGTATGCTGTTTAATATTATAAGCAATGATGTGGAAGAAACCATAAAATCATGACTGATGGGGTGTGTGTGTGAGACAGATTTATGGATGTAGTAGAGAAGGAAACAAAAAGAATGATGATACAGAGATCTGTAGTCCTTGCAATATTCATTCACATCCACTTAAGGGAAATACACGGTTGTATTTTTTTGTTACAAAAATACAGGCTATACTTAAGGAAAGGTGAGAGGACAAAATAAGTTTGCCAAAAGACTGGGTGTTCACGGTGTAAAATCAGCAAAATTCAATATCATAAACATCAGGGCTGTTCTGATTTGCTGTGAGGAATGCTGAGTGAGCTATGGGAGCTATACACAAGTAAACATGTTATTTTAGTCTGAAGTCAACGATTCAATAAATCTGCTGAAAATATCAAAATTATTTGGAAGAGAAAAGGTAGAAGTTTAGAATAGTGAAAAACATTATATTGTTGGATAAAAAATATCAAAAAAAGTACTTAAATGGCATATTGCCTATGGAGAATGAGGCCACAGTGAAGGAAGTAGAAAAGGCAGTGTTAAATTCTGTCATTATGAAACTACTTAGTCTTGGATTCTGTATGTTATATAAGGGTGTGAGGTTTCTTTTGTTTGGGTTTTTTGTTTTTTTAAAGACTATTTTGCATGAGATGGAAAATTTTTCTGGTGTGTCATAATTTCCTCTCTTGTTAGAATACACTAAAAAGAGAAGTATTTCCTCAGCTTTGAAATGTACCCTGAAGTTACCAGTGACATGGGACCCATTAACTCTTCTGCTTCATGAAGTTACCAGTGGATTTTCTTAGTTCCTCCTACTTCAGCTGTTTCAGTAACAGGTCATCTATTTGCTCTGCCACCGCTTTTGCAACTCTTTCAGGGAGCAGAGCACAGCACTTCACCTTCTGTATGCCTGAGCTATCCTGCTGTTCCCTTCACTCTGAGCAGGCCACTCCTTCCTGCCACCTTAGCAGTTCCAGACTCCTCTGGTGGTCCTGTCCTTTATTCTTGGACTTCTGCCCCTACATGCATTTTTCTTGCTCTCTCCTCAGGAACTGTCTACCTCACCTGGCTCTGTCATTGCAGTTTCTCCACAATCATATTTCCAATAAACAACTTGGTTTCTTACTGACACACTGATCCCTGTTCCAATATGCCTCTCATGTAGCTCTATGTCCACATCTGAACTGGACACTGGTGGTCTCCTACCTGTCTGTGTGCAGTGGTATTGGGAAGCAGCTTGACAGCAAAGAGGAGTCAGGATGCCAGATATGGTTCCTCATAATTTGCCTGTTTAGTCCTAAGCAACACTTTGGTGTTGGGTCTTACTGACACACTGATCCCTGTTCCAATATGCCTCTCATGTAGCTCTATGTCCACATCTGAACTGGACACTGGTGGTCTCCTACCTGTCTGTGTGCAGTGGTATTGGGAAGCAGCTTGACAGCAAAGAGGAGTCAGGATGCCAGATATGGTTCCTCATAATTTGCCTGTTTAGTCCTAAGCAACACTTTGGTGTTGGGTCAATGAGGCTTTGTTCACATACAGTTGGTCTGGAGCTTGCTACATGCACTTAATGCAGCCAGAAGGGGAAATTCAGTTACAGCAATCTGACGAAACTGTTTTCTGGCCAGAAGTATGATTTTCATGAAGTTGAACACAGGTGCTGTCAAAAAGCACAGTTTTGTTAAATGCACTTCTCCCGCAGCTAACTATAAGCCTCTTTTAAAAAGGGAGAGAGTATCAGCCTCTAACAAGGAACAGGTCACTAGAATTTAAAAATCCAAATCAAATAGAATTTTTGTCTCATTTTGGGGACTCTCTTATAAGTGACCAGTTTTCTGCCCAGAGTACACCAGAAAACCCACACCTGAGGCTCATAATCCTGTGGAAAACATTGCCCCAGACTGTTCACTTCGACTATATTAAAAAACAGCAGAGTTCTACTTTTAATTGTTGAAATTCTCAAAAGTAAGCCATTATCCTGCTGACTCCATTTCGAGACATTCAGCTGCTGAGCTCCTGATGGCCTCTGAAAACTAAGCTTCGTTGGGGTAGTTTTAATCTGGGCAGGAAAAGTGAAGTGTCCTGATGACCTGACACTTGAAAATTGAAAGCTTTCAGTCTCTATCAGGTATCTCTTGGTCTTTTGGGCAGCCTTTGACTAGGAACTATGAAAGTATTCCTTTTAAATATTTGTCCACACATAAAAATATTTTAACTCTTCCCAGTTAGCTAGCGTAATCTCTGGTACTTTGAAGGCATTAAAAGATTTAAACTAGTGTAACAGAAGTCTCAGCTCTGGAAGCTGTACATGATTTCAGTTTTTTAACGACTCCTGTGAGTCAGAGGAACTTCCAGCATGGGATGAATCAGTGGTAGCTGAAAATCTCTGCATTGCATTGTGTGCAAATATTTCCTGAGTCATGTACTTTAGTCATCTCAGATTGTAGCTGCATAAAATGCAAAAATGAAAGGAATCCTCCACAGTAGCATGACTGGTGTCCTTTGACATTGTATGACTAAGAGCATAGTGTAAAAGAAAGCTTAGGAGTTGTCTGGTTCCCAAGTTAATGATGCAGAGTAAGAGCTGAACAAGGGGCCTGTAGTCATTCAAATTTGAAAGTGATGGATGGTGCAGCTTAGGCAGCTTAAATATTTTTCAACATTTCCAGGTATGCCAAGGTAGGATCCTTAGCATGGAGGCATCCCAAATTATGAGACTTTCTTGAAACCTCTGGGTAAAAACTAGTCCCAGTATAGAAGAGCCATGCTCTGAGGTATATATGGATGAAAGATGGGGCATAAGAGATTCTTTAGGAATAGAAAAGGAATCTATAAAAGATCATTTAGGAAATTTCCTCAAATTTCTCAAAGGCTTTTAAACTTTGAGGAAAATTACTTTTTTCATCAAGGTTGTTTTGTCATCTCTTTATGTCAGGATTCTTTGAGTGACTTATGTGGTGATGGATGACACTAAACAATGAAATCTATTTTTCTAATATTATTGCAGTGATTGCTAAAGAAGCATCACAGTTTCATTGCCAACAGGAAACTTGATTAACTCTCAGACTAAAACAAGTTGATGGTGAAATAAGTGCAGCTAGTTCTTGTCCTCTATCAACTCTTCAACTTTGAAATACTTGCCCCTTTACTGCAGGTGAACTTGAAAATTTCTTTTCAGTTAGATGCTGGACAGATTCTGGTTAAATCCTGGTTCTTACAGCCTATTCACATAGCAATGAGTGGATGTTCTATGTACCTCTGGATGTTGACTTGGCCACACAAAGAAATTTTAAAAACCTGAGTGTTGGAGTGCCAGAGTCACTCTGTAATCACCAATCTAGCCTGGAAACAATCTAGCCACACTCAAAGAGCAGAGATCTGGTAAGTCAGGATGAGAGGTGTGCTAACCCAAGGCAATGGCATAGGGTACTGCCCTTGCCTGTCCAAATGGTGATTTTTGGTAACACCAAGCATTATCAGCTGGTTCAGGGCCCTGAGCAGCACTGTGAAGTTTGGAGAGTTCATTGTCTGTCTATAGCATAGAGACAAAATTCCTTTCTTTGTCTTGTCTTGATCTGTCTCAGACTCAAGGTCTTTCAGGCACTGCCCATCTATAAATGCACTTTTGTACTACAGCTTTCCTGACGTGAAGCCTGATCTTAGCAGGAACACACAGTACATGGGTGGCAATAAAACCTTGTCTGATGAATGTAGTTTTCCCGTACCCTGTAATGACTATAAAATGCACCTATTTCCATTTTGCTAGTGGTTTACTCACTGACTTTGACCTAAGAAACCTTTAGCTCCAGCCCCATTCTGCCTTACAGAACCCTTCTCTGTCAATGTGTCTTCATAGCAGAGATAACAGAATGTCTCCACTGGACCTGCCCATTTGGGAGTCAAAAGACTTTTACCGAGAGCCCTGCCTTTGATCATCAAATCCTCCCCCAGTCCAATGAGACTGTCTAGATTGACAGGACAATGAGCATGAATTACATTTTGGGTGAGGCTTCTGTCTGTGGGTTGGATAGAGCACAGGTCATTGAGTGTGAAGAGCTTATTTTTGCAGGCAAATAAATGTTGAGATTTAAATTGGGTTTATCTTATTTCATGAACATGGAAATATTCTACCCACAAGATGACTCAGTTTTCACTGTCTATCAAGAAATGATGCCAATAGGAAAGGAGATGACAAAATTCATTGCCAAAAGATGAGGAAGGCACTCAGTGTTTGCAGCTGAAGGTGTTGCCAGTTTTCACAGATTTCTCTCTGCCCTGCATCTGACCCAAACCAGAGTGCAGGAATGTACAGCAGAAAGAGCAGCTCTTTGCTAAAGGAAGCAATGTCAGATGAGGCAGTCAGGAACTGGTCACTACTGTGGGGCAGAGAGCTGCACCCCTGGTATGGTTTTATTTCCATTCTGACAGCACCATGTGTATGTGGCAGCTCTTGGCCATCTGTCTCTCTGCTGTAAGGGTTCCTCAGAGATTTCCTGTGTGGCAACTTTTGAGATAATTCTGCTATCTATTCAGAAAATACAAACTTTGCCATATGGCTGCTACACGATAAATCAAGGCATATATTGACGTTATTTTCGTTGTCTGATTCTCACCACTCCACAGCAGTTTTGCCTTTGCCACATCCACAATATCGTGAAAAGATCTAAAATCCTTACATCTTCTGGCTTCATTAAGTTGATCCCTTTTCAGACAGACTGGACAGAAGATGCATGTTAAACAAATCAGAAGGAATATCTGAGTGCACTGAACTGAAACATTTATTTTCTAAGTATAAAAGGGATTTTTTACCACTCCTGGCATTACATTTCCAAAGTGTTATACTGCAGGAACTCTTATTCTAAAGCTTCTTTGTAGCAGTAGTTGAAGGATTAAGAACTGCTTGTTAGAATATATTTTTCTCTAAAAGAAAGTTGTAGTGATAAGAAAATGCTGGCTGTATAAACTTTTGGCAGAGGATGCATTTGTGTAGTCAGGAAATCTTTTATCTCTTGGATCCCTAGTGGAAAATTTCAGCTCTCTCCGATAACCTCTGTTCTACAGCCGTGCAATTAATGACTGTTAAGTAATAACAAGATAGCAAAAGAACACCACCATGAGAATATGGCATGTGACCATCCCAGCCCCAGCTGGGCCTGCTGGTGCTGCAGTAAAGATGTGATGGTGGATAGCTTCCTCCATATCACCGTGGAGCATAAAAGGTCAGAGGGGTTCATTCACTCACAGCAGAGAAATGGGGATGCACTGAACCAGCAATCTCTTCTGCATCAGTAGAGATGAATAGTCTCATGGTAAGGGAAGAGGAAAGTAAGATGAAGTCTTATAGTAACAATAGTGTGAAAGGGATTCATGAACTCAGCCCAGTTCCAGCTAGGCTCTGGTCTGCCCACAGCCTAGACTGGCCCAATGGGAATGTCTCTTGGCAATGCTGATGGAGGGGTAGCTAAAGCAAGGAGGCTAAACTGTTGCCAGTCTGTATCAGGTCAGCATGTCTTCTAACAGCTCAGACCTGCAAGAATGCTCAGAGTCTGGTTAAAGGAGACCATTCATCAGTCATTTTGCTCACAGGTTGCACAGCAAGGTTGTGGAGTCTCATTCTCTGGAGATACTGCTTGGACACAGCCCTGAGCAATGTATTCCAGGGGACTCTATCGAGCAGGGAGGTTGGACTAGATGACCTCCAGTGATCCCTCCTAACCTCAACCATTCCGTGATTCTGATTCTGTGACAGATTTCTATTCACCACAGTCTGCAACAAAGCACAATGGTTATCCTGAAAATCCTGTTGCCATTTCTCCTTCTTATTGTAATTTTAGACAAATAAAAGATCTTTCCTTTCCACTAGAGCTCATTTAGACAAGATGATTTTACTGTTCTGCTACAAACTTGTTTGCCTGCACTATCTACGACTTTAATTTAAGAAGGATTGAACTCTTT
>NW_008686358.1:29207-39346 GCF_000695815.1 Acanthisitta chloris
TGCACCGGGAGATGGCAGTGTGTAATCCCTGCTCACCGGGGCCGTGAGACACAGCCAGTCCTGGAGTTTATGTGCTCTGAAAGGTCACTCCCACAACAACAAACCCACAATCAACCGTTTGGTATAAGAACTTTCAAGCTGTACGAGTACATACATCACAATTGCGTTTGTTTAGAAGATAACATTATTACTAAGCTATTGTATAACTTCACCTTTGCACCTGCGATACTGGAGAGTGGTATTTCTATCAGCTGTAAAGTGAATTTATTCAGCCACAGATAAATTTAATTTTAAACAATAAAAAAATGAAAATAGTCAAAAAATTAAGGACCCTTTGTTAGAGCAAAAGAGATCTGAGCTCAGCCCAGTGTTCAAAAGGTATTTTGCTGCCTTATTTCTAAGACACAGACTCCAAGACACAGCTTTCAGTACACCACCCTGCTCTGATGCATCCATGAGAAACAAATCTGAGCACAAATCAGATACAGCTGAGCACACTGAATGGTGTCTCAGTCCAGGCTCGTGGTTCACGCAAGACAGACTATTTGTAGAATGTTGTCAAGAATGCAGGATTAGGTTTTACACACCCACTACTACAATTCGCAAAGTTTAGATTCAGTTTCCCAAATCTCATTACATCTCAGGAACAAACAAAGGAACACAGCTGTGGAGGGAGCCCCAAAGTAACCAAACCTGGTCACTCTGCAACGAGGCAACCATTAGGATGCCAGTGTGTGAGTCCACCTCCACTAGGAAACAGAGAAGGAAAGGAGTCACTTTTTCATCAAAGAGAAATCTCCCTCAGCCAAGTCTGTCTCCTTTGCCTTGGGCACTTGGGCTGTTATGAGAATGCCATGATACTTAAACTTTGCCATTGGTATTACTTGGGAGAGGGGAGGGAGAAGCAACACGGGAGGACTTTTTCCTTGGAAGGGAAACATTCCTTGAAGGTAAAACATCTCATAAATATCTTCAGTGTGTGGAAGTGTCTGTCTTCTGGTGAAAAATACTTGGTTTGCTTTTTTTGTTCTTGTTTGTTTGGGTTTTTTTGTTTCTTTTTTTTTGTCTGTTTTTGGTTTTGGTTTTGGTTGGTTGGTTGGTTTTGGTTTAGTTGGTTTTGGTTTTGGTTTTATGTTTTGGGTTTTTTTTCCACTGAAATCCAAAAGTGAAGTCTGTCATTTAGTACTTCAGCAATGTCCCACTTCCCTTTCCAGAGGGTAAAGAGGGACCTGATCACAATTTGTCAAAGGAAGGGAAGAACCTTTTTCATGGGAAATTCTGAACAGAATTTCTGTGTGAAATTGAAGGGAAGAGGTCTTATTCCTTAGCTCTAACAAGTCACAGTGAGGTGATTTCTTCCAGCAAGAAGAAGTAGGGGAATTATACCAGGCCTACAATAGATTTCTGTCTGTCTGTTCCCAGCAGTTTCTACGAAGAATCTCCTGTCACAAGGCATAATATCATGCAGTACACATTTATGTCTTCCCAACAATATCCTACAGGAATCTGAGGTACAAATGGCTAACAATTGTAGTCACTGCTCTGGAAAATAAACATGCTCATCCCAGAAGGGCTTAGATTTATTTTTCTTCCTCATACTGCTGTTTTCTGGAGAAGTAATTGACTTCGCATGTCTTACTCAGCATCTGCTTGGTAACCTGGAAGATACTCTCCTTGTCCTTCTCCTATTACTGAGGCAGAAACTGCCAGACTCAGGACCAGGAACATACTCTGGCCATGCACAGGGGAGCAATAGTGCCTCCCAAAGCCGCAGGTGCAAATGGCACCCAGAGAGGAGCCAGCACAAACTCCTCAAAGCAGTCCTGGTGCTGGTTGTTCCACAGCAAACACTGCAGGAGACTGGATGCCAAGCTCCATGGATGGTCCTCTAGCTATTTAATCAGAAGTCACTCTGAGTTTTGAACACTAGTGAGGTAGCCACAATTGAAATTAAAGGGCTGGAGATCCTCTTCTATGAATACAGGCTAAGAGACCTAATGTTGTTCAGCCTGGAGAAGAGAAGGCTCTGGGGAAGCCTTATTGCAGCCTTCCAGTACTTAAGGGGAGTTTATAAAATAGAACAATGGTGACTTTTTACATGGGCAGATAGTGACAGATAGGACAAAGGGGAATGGTTTTAAATTAGGAGAAATTTGGATTAGATGTTAGGAAGAAGTTCTTTGCTGTGAGAATTGTGAGGCACTGGCACAGGTTGCCCAAAGAAAGTGTGGATGCCACATCCCAGGCAGTGTTCAAAGCCAGGTTTGGTGGAGCCCTGACCAACCTGTTCTAGGGGGTGGCATCCCTGCCCATAGCAAAGGAGTTGGAACTAGATGTCCCTTAAAGTCCCTTCCAACCCAAGTCTTTATGAATCAGTGAAAATACATTTGTCATCATCAGTATAACTAAATAATAGGGAAGAGCACAGTTCTGTAGAAGATGGCTTTGGTCTGCTGCCCCTCTCCTTGCTCCGAACCCCTGGCAGCAGGCTGGCTGGGTTACTTGAAGTGGAATTTGATTATGCCCTGCCAGCAAAAGCCTCTGCTGCTTTGCTTGACTGCACAATGTGAGTGTGTCAGGACAAGTTCACTGCAAGGGAAACTCCAGTGAAGTCAAGAGAGTTGTACTAAGAACAAATCCAGTCCATCATTAGGCTTTTTTTTCCGGGTGAATTAAGTGCTGATGCAAGCAGGCACAGGTCCCACTGCAGTTGGCAGCAGCCTTTTAAGAAACTCAGGCCTGTCTATTCTGTGCTGCCCTGCTCTAGGACCAGACAAATGCTTTGGTGTTTCTTGCCACATGACATTCCCCTGCAGTGGGACATATTATTAAGAACAGGTATCATAAGTGCTCACAGCTGTGGGGGAAACCTTAGAAATCTAAGAGGAATATGTCACAGATAAAATACTATTTTCCTGATATGGCAAAGTGTGTGGGAAACCAGTTTTGAGACTTTCACATGCAGTTTTCACAACCAAGTTAGTACTGTTACTACTATAGCAGCGCATTTGTCAGTTCCATTTTGCCACTGATCACATTACAGAACTATCCAGCTAATCTACTTATCTTTTCATCCTAAATTGCCTTCTGTGGCAGCCTGGCTAGCACTCATTGCTTTTCTTTTTGACTATTCCCATTGTCTCCAACTGGTACAGCTTCTGTAGTCACATGCTGAGCTACCAACAGGGAGATCAGAGTCTGTGGGGGAGGGGAATTTTATTGTAGATAGATAGATAAATTAAATTAAAACAGATGCTTTGAATCATAGAGTCATTTAAGTTGGAAAAGACCTCCAAGATCCTCAAGTCCAACCTTTGTCCAAACACTAACATGTCAACTAAACCATAGCATTGTGCCATGTCCAGTTGTTTCTTGAACACTTCAGGGATGGTTATTCCACCATCTCCCTGGGCAGCACGTTCCAATGTCTGACCACCCTCTCTCTCAGCGTAGGAATTCTTCCTGAGGTCCAACCTGAAACTCCCCTAGTGCATCTTGAGGTCATTTCCTCTTGTCCTGTCAAAGGACTTTTTTAAACATTGGATCCTTTATGGTGACCATTTATAGAGGAGAAACATTCAGTTTTCAAAGATACCTGCTACAAAGTTTTCAGACTGGTACATTGCTAAAATGTAGAAACCAGAGAGCCTAGATGAAAAACAGATGCTCAAAGTGCTCTATGAGGTCCTCAGCAGTATTCCAGGTTTATGGAAATTATCTTCCAGGAATATTATCTAAGATTTTTCCCAGATTTTCTTCTCTTTTGCAAAACACTGGCTGAGGCAGAACTAACCTCAGTGCAGATTCTGTCATATCATATACACCAGCAGAACTGCACTGCCTCCCCTGGGGCAGCAGAAACCAGCTCCAGGCAAATGTCTGGACAGGCATGGTAGAGATGGGAATATCACTGGAATGGCATTTTTCCAGGCTCCAGCAATAAATTTGGTATTTTCAGTGGTGGTGGCCATGACATTTTGCTGAAGATTAGTATGGCAAGGGGAGGTTTCTGTACTTTGGTAATAATAAACCTGAAATATGAGTCACAAAACATACCAAAAAAGCTCTTCCATTACCTACTTAACAAAATCTAAGGGACTTCTCTTGCAAACACTGGCTAGAAACCATACCCATGGACTGCATGAGCCTCTGGTTTACAGGCAAGCTCACTCCTTGGCAGTAGTATCTCTAGGAGAGAACCTCTGCAGTTGCATGGGGCTGTCACTGCAGTCACACTGCTACAATTTTTTTAAGGGCAGAAATACGTATGTATTACTTTGTAAACAGCATTGACATATCAGAGATGGGGAAAATTCACTAATGTGTGCATGTTGAGATTGTATAGGCTGATGTGCAGTCTCTGTCATTTGGGATTTCTGAGAGAATGTTGTTAAAAACAGATCTTGTAATTCAGACTAACTGTTCCTTCAGAGAGCAAGACAGGAGCGGGTGGGAGTGTTCTCTAATACAGGGAAATTCAGATGGTGAGTAACGCGTGATGGAGAGACTGCAAGGGGAACCCAGCCAGGTTTTGATTATTCCAGTTCAGATCAACACAAAAGAATCACTGACCTGCTGGATTTAAATGGACAGCTTTAGTGGCCTGATTCTACCTTTTATGTTAAACCCCATCAATGCTTCTTTTACGTCACTTTACAAGCTCTTTGCCTGATTGAGGCTATAGAGAGTGAGCCAAGCACGCACTGTGGCCCAAGAGACACAACACTGATGATGTCAGGGAAACCCTGTCCACTCCCCCAGTGCAGGTTTTGGCTCTGGATGTCCAGATCTGTAGGACAGTCCTGGGAGGTGGCAGCTTTCAAAAATGTATTGGTTGGTGTGCATCTCTCTTACCTATCTGCAGCCCTGGTCAGCCCTTATGCTGAGAGATGTGTGGAGTTGGGCAGCAGAGCAAATAGAGACATACATCTGAATATACAGTACCCAGCATAAGTGGATTACATGCAGCTTCAGCTGCAGGGACTGATAGGATAGGTTTGAGAGACACCAAGACCTGTTCTGCATTGTCACAGACATATTGTATAGCCACAGAGAGATTGCTTCAGTTTGCTTTTTCATATTTTTGCCCACCTTTCAAATGGGATGTCTGTGATCCAGTTGTGAGAAGTTAAGGCCAGGATCATGCCCTGAGTCACTGAGTACAGCTCCCCAGTTCCACAGGCAGCATTAGCTTTGTACTGACTTTAACTCCACTTCCAGTTCAAGTGAGAAAGGTCTTCAGATTCCAGGAACCTGGTCCTTGCTCCATGCACTTCCCTTGCCTTGGGCTCTGCATGGATAGAGGATTTGGAGTATGTCTTATACGCTGTCTTTTCTTTTATTTCAGAAGCTTACATGGAAACCTATTCCATGTTTGTACTTGTGTTGACATAAGTGAAGAACAAGAAGTCTAGTAGCATAAAATAGAAATTTCCAAGGACTGTGCATTTAAATAAAGACAAGACAGCTGGTCTCAGAGACAGAGAAACAAGACTTAGACTCAAGAGGCTTAGGCTGAGTTCCTAATTCTACTGAACTCTACACAAAGATTGTGGTTTTAACAATTCTTCTCTTACTGTCTGACCTTGAACAAGACAGCATTTCCAAGGCTGCTTTTATAAAATGCATTGTTAAATGTATTAATTCACCTCTTTTACTAAGTCCAGGCTGACTAATTCCCAGTGAGATAGAGGAAACAACTTTGGTGTAAGTTCTTTTGCAGCTAAGAGGGTTAGAGTGGAGGGAATTTACAAGCAGATTTGTACATATGCATAAATACACACATACACAACTTGTGCTCACAGCACAGAAGGGAAGGATGTGGCATATGTGCATTTCCACAAATAAGGATGAAGAAATTTTTTAAGCTTTCCATAAATAAGCTACAATTGGGAGCAAAGAAAAAAAAAAAAGCAGAATTTCATTATAAAAAGGATTCATTTTCTAAATCTCTGAGGAGAAAAACATGGAGTTGTTCTAGACATGGAAATGAATGTTTTTACTATTATACTTGCTATACTCAGTGTAGTTGGATCAGTAGGATAGGCTGGCTTGTAAATACATGCAGTTCTTGACTGTGCTTTTCTGCATTTAGTTATTTTGTGCTGTGTGGTGTTTTGAATGCAAATATATGTCCAGATATATAGCTAAAGGTGCTTAGTTCTTGATCTAAAAAGCAACAGAAACTGTCTCCCCTGTACCTGAGTTATGGGTGAGTAGGTTAGAAGGATCCCTAGTTTATGAATGTCCCCTAAGTCCAGCAGATCTCCCAGGAGCTTTTCTGTTCATGAAATCCATCTTTGTCACAAATAGCAAATCTTGGGCTATGGAATATCACAATCTCATTATGAGATGTCATCCCACGGCACAAATACATTATTCTCAGTGGATTTACAAACAGCATAGCCAACATTGCCACCTGGATGTGACAGATGTACTGGGTACACATTTAGTGTAACATGATTTACACTTGTCAGGACAGTGGCAAGAACAGGCTGCAAGGAAGACTAGAAATACTGTTGAGAGAGTTTCTCCTTCATGGTTCCTTAGACACCATAATCCCTGTCCTGAAGCATGGGGAGGAGGAGGAAGCAGCTCTCCCTTGCTCTTTCAATTACAGCTGGATGTAGGGAATCATATTCAGCTCAGTGTTTCTGTCTGCAGGGCCTGAGCTGTGCCTTCCACCTGTGGGAGCAAAGCATGTTACCCCTCACGAGTATAAAAAAGCCTTGTAATGTTCTTGACAGCCCAGTCTATGGATTCTACAGATGCATATTAGAGGGTGAGGGATAATACCTATGTCTGCCCAAGTTGCATTGACTTCAGTGCAAACGGAGTAAGGAGCAAAGATGCACCTCTGATACCCCTGTAGCAGCCCTAGGAGCACGACTGTGTGTCCCACTCAATCTAACATTCCTTGCATCAACTTACAGCGAACTTCTGTCCAAAGGACTCATGCCATGTTCCAAGAGCAGGGAGAGAAGGTTGTGCCAGCCTATGCTGATTGCCTACCCCCAGGCAGTTCCATCCTCATAAGCACATGCCCTTCTCCCAGGCTTTGCACCAGTATATAGTTCCCATTACTCAATTACTACCATGAGCTAAGCACTTCCAGTGCCATGTAGGAAATGTGGACAAAAGCCTAGCAGCTGAGCAATTCAAAGGAGAAACCCTATGGGTTTCTGCTCCTGTGGAGCTATAAGAATGGTCTGGAAATTCCCTAAACAACCCTATGGGTTTCTGCTCCTGTGGGGGTATAAGAATGGTCTGGAAATTCCCTAAACGAGTTGCTATGTTGGGTTGTGAAAGGAACCCAATTAGGTAGCAAACAGAGAGGTATTTTTCACCTGGGAGACCTCAAATTCTACTATGTGGAGTGTGTCTCAGTACCACCCTGCACTTCTAGGGCAACCACCTCCAGTGGCTCTCCATGCATTCCCTGTGTGCCAGGGCAAACATCCTTTGGTCACACTTCTCTCTGCTTGACAGCAGAGCTGTTGGCTTTGTTGTTGCTTGAAATGCATCCTCCATCTTAAGCTTTGTAGGAGCCTACAATCCAGACCTGAGCTGCACAAGGGAGCTGTCCTGACAGCATGTGTGTCTGCACAGTTAGGGTACCCTTTAAGCCAGTTGTAGGTTGCTAATGAAGACAGGGTATCCAGCATCCCAGTGAATGAGGAGTAACATGCTGATAACAAAAGTAATACCAGGAAGAACAGGTTGGTTTTATTTAATCCAAGAACTGGTCCCTCTAAGAAGGGGAAATATAATTGTCTGTGAATAAAAGTAAATCAAACTGAAACAGGGAAATCAGCTCCACCAGAGCCAAAAATAAATGTGAGCAAACCTCCAGGGTTCTATGAGATGAGACAAATGAGAGAGGAAATGATCCGCTTAGAGCTAGAGGAGTCCAGATAACATATTAGAATAGAGGGGACAGCAGGAAAGGCCTTAGGGGACATCTGCAGAGCTCTGTCACCCAAAGAACCAGCAGGACTGATGGCACTCAGTATAATAGCAGCCTGTAAGGACAGTGGGGACTTACTGCTTCTAGGGCACAGGGAGGAGATTTCACTTTTTCCTAATGAAGAAGTCAATCAAGAACATCCTTGCACATGCATATGGGGCAGGAGTGTGGTGTACTGCTGGGAAGAGGACATACTCTGCTTTCTGGAGGTAGGAGAAGCAATGAGTGCTGCCCTAAGGGAGTATGGAAGGAAAGCAGCTTGGCTGGGACATGAGCAGAATTTGGAGAGGAGTGTGAGTTGTGAAGCTCAGTCTACCATCTCAAATGGCACCTGGTCCCTAAAGAGTGGGTACTCTGCAACCTTTGCCTAAACTTCTGACTGCTACACATCCCTAAAACATAATACCTTTTCAGATGAACAGCAGGCTTCCTAAACTTCAGACTGCTACACATCCCTAAAACGTAATACCTTTTCAGATGAACAGCAGGCTGCAGTGAAGTGCTGAAGTGAGCTCTCGATCCAATTTCAAGGCCACTCTGGGTCAATGATCCTCTAGCCCAGCAGAAGGGAAGCAAAGCAGAACTGAGCTGGCATATCTTCAACCAGCAACTTGCAACCTAATTTCCAATTCTCAACTATGGGCATTTTAAGCCCAAAGTCTTTCTGAGTAAAGTGGCTGTGAAAATCAGGGTCTTTCCAATCCAGAGGCTTTGTTTATGGCTCAGGTCTGCATGAGTCTAGTGCTTGAATTTCTCATCTGTGAAATTTTAATGGGGGAGCTGTAGAAAGAAGAGAGTTCTGCATGGTTTTTGCAGTAAAATCACAGATTTATGTTTTAAATATGAGACATCCACTGTGCAAAATCACAGTCAAGTACAATGTGACTAAATGCAAAAGTGAAAGGAAGATGAACATTAAATGAAAAAAACACTTGCATAAAAGTGAAGATCTGTTGACAGATTACAGTTATGTTCCTGTGGTCACCAGAGCCCTAACCTGAATCCTTGAACAGAAGTCAGGAAGCTAGATGGTCACTTATCTATTCATTTCTATGGGGGATGCCCTTTTATCCCCCCCAAAGTTCATGTTTGCAGGGTTTCATTCTGGACTTTAAGTATAAATGGAAGTGACTCTTGAAATGGTGAAGAAAAAATTCATACAGAACAGAAATTGATAGTGCTGCCAATTCAATGGCCATATGACATCCATTTAAAAATTATGCATATCATACACTGCTTCTCCCTAAAACAGAGCAGCTTTGAATTCAAAGTATAATTATGTTGCTTTCCTAACCCAGGGAAATGGGAAATCACATGCTTACCTGGAAAATGAGCACTTCTAATGATGAGGCAGTTGCAGAAGCAGCACTCAGACATTGCTATATCTCATTAGGTCTGACTTGTGGGGGAGATTCCCAAAATTAAATTTCTGCAGCCAGTGTTGCAGCATGATTGATATAGGTCTTGGTGCAGTGAACAAAGTGGGGCTCCTGTCCAGCCAGTCCCCAGTACACAACTCTGCATTTGCCATCTTCTCAGGCCAGTACTGGGCTACTACTCCGGGGTCTTGGTGCTGTGTGCTTCATGGCTGCATCCCCACACACAGCTCTGAAATTTATCATGACCTGTTTCTCTTGACAGATGAATAAAATTGCTTCTGAATGCAAAGACACACTAGACATAGCTGTGAATAACAGCTACCCTTGAGCCCAGTATTTCACCTCATTGCCTAATCATTTGGAAAGAGAAGCAGGAGCCTTCTTGATGGTTGAGGGACTGAAATATTGATTCTGTGCTGAATTCACACTCCACCATGGCCTGTCCCTGAGTTCAAGTATTTCTGCTCACCTAAGATGTACTGACATTTACTTTCTTAAATCCGTTACTCTTTGGCTGTCCATGGGAGCAGCACCTCTTGAAATTCAGGTGATTTAAGTAGGTACCCAAGTATGCACTTGCTTTGATTTGGTTTCTTAAAAAGGTTCAGGGTGGCCCAGAGGGAAACATTCTGCTTTTGGGTTATTAGCACTTCCCCCTGGAGTGAATCAAGAATGGGTTTTCCATTTTCACTCTGCAACTTACCATCTTGCAGGCTGCCTTGCAGCATCTTACTGACTAGCAGTCCCTGAGGTCATACACTACATCAGTAGCAGAATAAGGGCAAAGACCCAGA
>NW_008686358.1:39370-44796 GCF_000695815.1 Acanthisitta chloris
CACAAGGCTGTAGGAAATTGCAGATACATTGCTCAAGGCTTTTGGTTGGAATGCAACTTTCATCTCCAAGCAATTCCAGTCTCATCTATACCGTGCCTGCAGTGATTTTTCAATAGCCCCATATATCCTTTTCTGTTTTCCTTTCTTGATCATAACACTCTGTTACTTCATCTTGGGTTCTGCCTCATAAGAATCCATCCATGGCAGAGTGCAGTCAATAAATGCATTTACCTTGAGGTCTTCACTGACATTAGTGACACCAAAGCCATATCTCCAAGATGTCAAAATACACATTTTATTTGGAGCAGGAACCATTGGCCTGATTTTATTTGCAGCAGGAACAGAAGTTTTGCTATGATGTTTGCTGTCTGCAGTATAAGGAGAGGTTGTATTTTATTAGTGGATGCTAGACCTGTGAATAAACACATCATTAGGGCCCATATCTCAACACTTACTTCTGTTCTACAATGTAAATGAAGCATTTCATGACAGAAATACAGCAAGGCAAATATTGACCTTTTGCAACTCTGGAAAACTTCCTAGGGCTTTCACTCTCTGTGTATGTGTGTGTTTTCACTGCTTGTGGACAAAGCCTGGCACTGTTTCTGTAGCTTTCAGTATTTGTCTTTGAGAAGAGGTGATGTCTGCAAAGTTATCCAGCTTGGTAAAGGGTAATCAGACTCCAATATGGTAAGGCTGCAGGACAATTCCTAGCATGTCCCTGATGCCTTGAGTCTCACAACAAAAAGTTTGGTTTTAGAACCATAGAATCAACCGAGTTGGAAGAGACCTCAAAGACTATCGAGTCCAACCCTACCATCTTCTGGTGGTACCATCTTTATACTGTCCAAATTCTGTGTATCCACAGAGGTGTATTCCTAATTTACATGTGAAGCAAGGATGGGTGTGTTCTCCTTCTGCACATGCTTCCTCTGGGGCCTTTGATGGTTGTTGGGGGTAGTGGATGCCATCTGTCCCATAACTTGGGATGATCTTTGTTTGACCAGTCATATGCACATGAGCAGTTGCTTCCTTTCACACAATTTGCCACAACAGGAATTTTTGTCCAGATGCATTAACCAGAATGCGCTAACCTCTACCAGGCCTAGAATTAGTGCCATTCTGTGGCAAATTCCTCCCTTCTGTGCTTATCCTAAGTTTCCACTGTGGTGGCTTATCTTATGGCAAGTTGCTTCTGTGGCCTTACCAGTGTTCAAGACAGGCAACTGTTCTCTTTAACTTCTAAGTGATGTTCTGAAGTCTTGTCTTCTTTCCAGTTCCTCTTTCACCCCATTACAGTAATAAAACCTCCTGCCTGCTTGTTAAGAGCCAGCTGTCTCTGCTCTGAGGGAAGATGTTGGTTAGGAGAAAGTAGGAGCACTGAACTGATGCTCATTACCTAAAGTGTCAGAGGTGTAAATCTGGGTCAAGAGGGGCTGGTCAGTTCAGTCCAGGCCAGGGGTGTTGCAAGACTATTTCAGTGCTCTGTTTCACAAGCACTGATCTACTTGCTTTTTCTCTCACCTCATGCAGAGCACAGAGTGCAAGAGGACAGGTGCTCTGATTCCTGTGATGAGCTGAAGTTGATGACTCCGTTTGCTCATCTGTGCAGCAAAGAAATCAGTCAGTTGAGGTAACATGCTGACATGCATTTTGCCCCACAGCCTCTCCAGCTAGAGCTGTGAGAATAGCTTTTGTTCTGCCACAATGGAGAGGAGAATTCTCATGTATATTTTAAACAGCATGCTGAAAGCAAGGACTGATCTTCATTGCTAAAAGCAGGGGAATTCTATTGGACTCAGTGAAAATTGCATCTGAAATCTCTCAGACAGACAACAGGATCAGGTCTTGCAAGCTCTCTGTTATGACTATAGGGTTAATTTCCACTAGCAAATTAATTTTCATTCACTTCTGTCTAAATGAGCCATGAGAATCCAACCATCATTACAAATAAGCGTACTAACACTGCTAGCATTGTCCTTCCTTGTCTACTGCTTCTCTCCTGTCCTGAGTTGATTTAGACACAAGTGACATCAGTCGCATTTGGAGCGACTGCAGCCAGGGTAAGTGGATGTGACAGAGGAAGGAAATTGCAGGAGGACCTGATCCAGTGGAGAAGCAGGGAGACACTGACATGAATCAGTGCAGGAGAAGACTGTGCCCATCTGCAAATCTAATGGAAGAAGGGATGTGATTTTTATGATGTCGCTCGTAACGCAACAGATTGTAAATTCATCTATAATCCAAAATGGACTAAAAATTTCAGCAGACTGTTAATGGAGGATGTGCCCACTTACCTCATGCTCTCACCTCACTACAGATGGCTCCTGGTATCAATAAATTTGGCAGGTGCTCTTGTGTTGTCATTATCTGCTTCAACAACTGATGGGTATCAGTAAATTTGGCAGATGCTCTTGTGTTGTCATTATCTGCTTCATCATTATAGCTACAGTTCCACCCCATCCTTAATTTTGGTAACTAGACAGGTACAAATTCTTGCATCTGCAAGGAACTGCACACACAAAATTGTATTTTAAATATGAAGGCCTCTTTTCACCCTCTGCTTTCACAGGAGAATGCATAGTTGCTGACCTCTTCTGAGGTGGGGGACCTGGAGTAGACAGATAAACAATTTTGAAACTTCTTTACTCTTTCAAGCTCACACAGATCTGCTTGAGGAAGCCGCACTGTAGTGGAATGTCCCAACACATCGTAGGCTTGTTAGATGTAGTTAGAGAAACCTGCCAGCAAGAAAATGAAATGTAACTTACCTGTGACATCTTCACTGTTGGGAGCTATGTGGGAAGAACTGGTGACATCTACTCAAATTTTTCAGTGAATTGTGCTGGTGTTATGGAGATGGACAGAAGCTGACTGGCTGACCAACCTTTTGACTCTAATACACAGTCAACACTCTCAGCTCCCCAACATGCTGTGAGGCACAGATTCTATTACAGCTTTCCTGCTGGAAATTAAACAAATACACTTTAAACAAAGCAAACTAAAAAGTCACAGTTCATTGACAATAACTGAACAGAACTGAGAAAGGAAGAACAGGATAGTTCAAGGAGACAGGAGCTAAATTACTTGCAGAGAGCATAGATATGTAGAGATACACAGACAGTACTACAGACAACAGCCACTGTGTATTGCAGCCAAACATTGGTCAGCCAGCTATCTATCCCATTCCATAACACCTTGGCATTCTGGAGCTGCTCACCTCTGCTTTACTGTAACACACAATGCTGTGGGTGTCAGTAACACAGTGCCTGGGCTGGCCTGGCTGAAGGGTGATTTGTGATGCAGTGGGTGTCAGTAACTCAGTGCCAGGGCTGGCCTGGCTGAAGGGTGATTTGTTGTAGTTTTATTCATAACATTTTGGAAATTCTTCTTGTGTCTCTATTTCACTCTTTCATGAGCAGCCTTTCTTCTGAAAACTTAGTGTCTTTATTTTCTTCTCCTCTAGCAGCATGTTGTTTACACGCCCTGATCGGAGTGAAAAAAGGAACTTGAGAGATTTCTGGTTCAGTTTGCTATTCTGCACACAGGTAGGCTTTTCCTTTAAACCTTGGACTAATGTTATACAGGCTTCCTCAAATCTCTCTTTTCCCTTATAAAGAAGCAGCCAGTTTTGCCCAGCTCAAGAAGCTGTTTGAAGTCAGATCGTAGCTGTCTATACATCAGTGGAAAACGCAAACATCTGCGCTGAATTGCTATCACACTGGGCTCACAGCCAGTGCCTAGTGTCATCCACCTGCTTCATCTACTTCAGTTCAGAGCTCTGTGGATGAGAAATGTCTCCTCCATAGGTACCTCCACTCCTCCCCATCTGCAACATAAACACCTACCTGGACTTTGCAGCTCTAGAGCAGAGCACAAAGGGGGGAAAGGGCACACAGAGGTATTATTAGACACCTCATATTTTTCCCCCCACTCCTGGCTTGAATGCTGGCTAAAGCAACAGACTATGAGAGGGACAAAATCACACTGGAGAGGAGTCATGGACAAGGTATCAGGCTGGTGCCTTGAATGAATTGGATAGGAAATTTCCTGCTTAGTTTGCAACTCCTCTCCTACCCTTCCTGCTAGCCTTACCTGCTGCTTTACAGTGTTTCACAGGTGGACAAAGCTATCCCTTCCTCTCCAAACCACATCATATGACTTGAGCTGTCACTGAAGGACAGACATGGACCAACTCACTACAGACCCATATGGGGTTTGTGCCAGACACTGGAAGGCTTTCCTGTGCTAATACCCCATGTCTTCAGCTCAGGACTTAATCTGACAAGGAATTCATTATATTTTAGTGCCAGGAAATTATGTGTAAAAACACAATCAAAATGAATACTTCTCTGAGGTATGTTGTGCAAGCGAACCTGGAGAGGACAACACAGTAATCTTTTTGGTGTTGTTGTAACATATTGCCCATAAGGAACAGCAAATATCAACTTCAAATTAACTGTGATACACGCACTGAAAGCTAAGTGGAGTGAATGAGAAGAGCCCAGAGATAAAACAGGCTGCTCTCCAGATACTATTCTGAAAATTAAAGTGAGTGGAGAGAAGATGTACATTACAAAATATTCTATTATGCTCAGTGTACTAGAGCAGAACTTTCACCCTTTAAACTCTCATTAAAATGCATCCATTTTTGTTTCAAAGGATTAACATGTTGGCTCTAAAGAGAGAAGAAAAATGTGATTCATGGTGTGCTTGGAATTAGATATTGTTAATTGAAAACAACCCTAGGCACTTACACTGTGCTTTTCAGCACAAAATCTTGAAACATCTTTTTATTTTTGTGTACATGTGTGTGTAAGAAATTAATTCATGTAAAGGGGCTTCTGAAAGACTTGAGTTCATAAAAAATCTCACCAAAATATACTTGTATGCTTGTACACCAAGGCAGACATCACCTTTGGGCAGAAAGCTTTTGAAAATGTGGAGACTTGCTGTCACATAGGAACAAAATACCTGTCTGTAAAAATAGCAGGAAATTATTTATGATGGTTTGGCTACAGCTGAATGGGTATTTGTACAGTCAGATAAAACAGTCCCCTAGAAAGAGCTGGATAAAAAAGGGTCCCTGGAAGCTCTGGAAAAATGGCACTAGTGCAGTCTGACTTCTGTAAGTCTGAACATGGAAAAATATTCATTGTGAAATGAGGAGTTTGTAGCCTTTTGCAAACTCCTAATCAAAATTAACTTAAAGAAGAAATTGCTAGTTTTGGCCACGGTGAACTTTATGATGCTCTGAATCCTCTAGCTTGCAGGGAGTTTCAGAGCATCATAAGGTCCACTCTGGTCAACAGTCAGAGCAAGATTCTCCAAAGGACTCTCACAAGAACTCAAAGGTAGGCAGACTGTTAAGTGACTTACTAAATGAAGGTCAATGGCACTTAAGTCACCCGCATCACAAACATTCC
>NW_008686358.1:44833-45692 GCF_000695815.1 Acanthisitta chloris
TGTAGGGGCTTGCCTAAGGTTACAGAACAACTTAGTCTGGAGTAAAATGAAAGCTCCTTGAGTCTTGCCCTTTCCCCCACTCTCCTAGTGTTAAATGAAGAAGCAACATCATTCATGAGTTACAGAAATTATATAAAGCATCAAGAAAAAGCCACTAAAATGAGCAAAAGTAGGAACAGCTAATTCAGAGAGTGCTCTCTTTCCTTCAGTCTCTGGAGTAGTACAATGACATTCTATAGTGGTGCCATGAGGATTTATGGTTTACTTGCTTGTACAGTACTGGCACTGATGTTTTGGAATGAAGATTTATCTTTGTAAGTCACTTGTTTCTGAACTCATTGTGACCCTCTTTAATTTTGCTGCTAAGTGCCTGCGATTTAGGGTGGCTGGGACGGCAATGTAATCAAAGTCACACTTTGGTACACAGAGGCAAAAGAAGCCATTGGCCTCAATGCTAGGCCAGGAAATTTTGCAATGTGCCACCAGATGACATTAATCACTCTGGAATGATGAAGAGGGAACCACGTACTGAGAGGAAGGATCTGTTTAAAGTGGAGAGAGCAGGATGACAGTTTTCACGTTGCTAATGGATGCAGCAATTCCAGCAGGAAGTCTTGTAACTGATGAGTATATCAAACACCTCCAAACCCCCACCTTGGGAAGCAAAGGTGATGAACACCTTTGATAAGCCATTTTTCTGCAGGCTTTCAGTCTTTGCTATGGTAAGGGATAGTTTCTCACAGCCCTAGTAGCCCCTAATGACCTTCTTGTACTATCAGCTGGGGTCTGCCATCTACAGCTCCTGGAAATAGGAATAGCTTCCTTTCACACAGCCTGAGAGGCAGGCAATGAGATAGGG
>NW_008686358.1:45706-55956 GCF_000695815.1 Acanthisitta chloris
GACAACTAAATCCAAAGTGCTGTTCTGTGCCCAGCTTTGGCTCTGGTTTCTCCAAGGAATAGCTGGCTATAAGCTGCATGTAAAAGGCCAGTAATAAAGTACTTAGCTTGAAGAAATCTGAGTATGAGAAACGCCACACAGGAGAAGCTATTACTGTTGTAATTTTACTGTGGGCAGTTCACTGTCAGCCTCAAAGAGTGGTGGAGGAGAAAGGTGGAGTGGAGGAGGCTGGAGGAAAAGCCTGGAGGATGGGCAGAGAAGGCACCACCTGGAGTGGACTTATGATAGGGCTATGGACAAATCTCTCTTATCAAAAACCCAGGGAAGTCAGTGAAAAAGCTCTTGTTGTTGTCAGCAAGGTCAGGATTTCACAGAGGTCTGACCTCAGCTTTATGTAGTCCAGAGTACAGGTCACCGCCTCACAAGAGGAGTTCCAACAAAGCATGGCACAGAAGTGATTTTTGCCTTTAAGCTCTTCAATACGTCGCCGTGGCTTTTATGACCCACCCTTCTCTCATATGTGTGACCTCTTCCTAAGGCTCTGCAGTGAGTTCCCTGCAGAGGTCATTAGTGCCTCTCCTGGGCCAGCACATGTGGAGACAAAGGGCAAAGAATTATATGGGTTTCACAGGAGATCGGCACAACATTCTAGAAACTTTGTCCCTGTCCCCAGATGGCTTTCCAAGCATATGATGGGAAAAACACTAGTGGTGTTTCAATTAGCACTCTGCAGCTCTCCAGACATGCCATGGTTCTCAGAGCTCAAGCACACTGCTACACTGAGCCTCCATGTGTTAATGGAATGGGACCTGCTGCTGTGTGCAATGCCTCCACAAAGCACACATTCCCTGCCCGCCCGGAGGGAAGATGTGGCAAAATCACTGAAACTGTTTGGCTCTAGCAGAAGGTGGAGTTTGGTGTCCTGTTATAAAAATCACAAATAGGGAGCCTAATCCTCGACCCTTACTGTCTCATGAAATTAAGTGAATTTCCCACGGAAATGAAAGGAAATTTTATCTTAATAAACCTTCAGTATTTACTGGCTTTGCTTTGCTTAAGTAACCAAGGAGAATTTAAACTGATCATTTGTTTTCCTGTGGAAAAAATCCCGTGCACTGTAATAGAGGAGACCCTGAAAGGCTTTTATCTTAATTACAGCAGAAAATTACAGAGAATTAGGTCCTTTCTAATGGTTTTCTGAACTATCCTTTGGGATTTGATAGCAGGAATATAATTCACTATTGAATTGTATAGACTAGCAGAAAAACAATGCCTATAGAAAAGTGTTCACTATCTCTTAATGTCTATAGGGCTTTCCTATAATAGGTTTCTGAAAGCCTTTTATTTACAAATACTTCCAGGGGGTTCTATTATGCTGTGCACCTCTGTTTATAATGCACACTCATTAGAGTAAGAAAAGCGAAAATAGACAGCAGAGAACAGTGATCTGGTTTCTGGGAAAAAGGACAGCATGAAATCACAGGAGACCATCTTTCTAACCCCATGAAAATGCATCACAGAGCCAAGAAAGGCAGAAAAAAGCTAAGGTTTTGATCCTGCATGGAGTTACTGCTGGCAGACCCTTGTTCCCTCCTAAACTCTGCAGCCCAAGGGACGTGCAAAGAGCTTTGTTTTGGATTACAGCTTCATAAACTGACACTGGAAATTGATAGTGGAGTTTGATCATACACTGGAAGCTTCCATGCAAGAAACCACGTTTGCATATGTAATGTAGCAGTAACTGGTCAATTCCTTGTTTACTTCCTTTAGCTGGGCGGTCTGGTCTTTCAACTGCAATCACAGATCCCTCCTGAGCAGACTGTGCTGTACATAGCCCAATTATTCCTCCCCTAGTACTTCTTGCACTAACTGAAAAGGACTCCCTGAACCTCACTCTGCACCCTCACTGCCACCTCACAGCCATCAATACTGTCACATAACTCTAGGGAAAACCAGGTCTTAGTTGTACAGTCGTATGCTACAGATCCAGCGTCACTGGTAACATGCTTAAGCCTCCAAGGAATACTTACAATTGGAGTGTGGTGGGGCACTGTGACATGCTTTGTGTAGCTAGGAGTGATTTTAAGCTTCTCTTCCAAATCCCCTGGTCAACAGGCTTTGGGTAATGGCTACACAGTATATGCTTTGGGACTTTTCCATTTCTGATGGGTATTTCAGTTCCTTTTCTGGTTTATGCTGACTGCTTTTGCTCTATTGTTATAGAACCTTGAAGGGAAAGAACTTGTTGAGTGTAGCTGTGCTTGTCAACAGATTTTTAATTTCACCACCTGATGGGGAACATGCTGAGTGGTGCCTGACACTAGTATGCTCTGCCAGAATTGCCCTGAGTTTAAGCAGTACAGCTAAGGATGCCAGATGCAAGTGTCTGCAAAGCTGAAAAGTCATAGCAAATGTCTAGGCATCTATCCTCGTTCACCTCTTTACAGCAGGGAAAATGGAAGAAAGATGACAGCAGCAACATCAGGATTTGTCTGTTTCTGTGAAAGAGCTGAGGTGGGAAGAGGAAACACAGTGGCTTTATGTGACTTTCTTTCCACGTGACAACGTGCCAAGCTTTCACAACAGGAGTCACAACAGAGGGATTCTAGCACCAAAAGATATTGTGGTGCTTTTTTTGAGAAAAATTAAATTCGGAAAATGTTACAGAAGTCCTTCTGTGGCAGGTAGCCCAAGACTGCATACCCAAGCATTGAAAGTCCACATGACAAAAGGCATTTGATAATCTCAGACTAACGGATGTTTTTCATTTCCCAGGGACTCATTTATATTGCAGATATTTTACGCCAACTGCTAGCACAAAACACTTAACAGTAAATACAGACCATTCCAGGAAGCAGAAAACAGCATGCTCAGTACTGGAAGTAGGAAACAAATTACAGTTACTAGATTTCTAAGCTGAACTAAAGATAGAAAAACCATTCATGCACATTGCAGTTCTGACCAAGTCCTGGCTCCCTAATATCTTTCTTTTGTGAAAAGTACAATTTCCTTGATTTTTCATAATTTTCTCCACAACCCCTTCCCCCTACCCCTGGAATTTTTTCATTATTTTTCATTTGTAATTGTCTGTCTTGGCAGACAGGCAAGTCATGTGTTCAGGACACAAACTCCTTATTACAGATCACTAAAATCTTTAATCTGACACATTTTCAGGATGTCAGAAGCATTGCAGGAGATTTTTTCTTTTATTATTACAGATCTTTGCTTCCTTTTGTTTATCCATCCCAGGTTTTCCCTTCCTCAGATATGAACCTGTCTACCAGTCAGAGTTATGCTGAATGCTGCTTCTCAGGATCACAAAAAATGAGCTTTTAAAAATCTGTCAGCAATGGCCAGATGCAGAAAGGTTTTTAGTGAAGTAGGGCAGTTAAATAGAGTACAGAGCTCAGGCCTCCTGGATTTCATTTTATGTTAATGTATTTTTATAGAAAGATGCTCAGAAAGCTCTTAGATCTTCATGCTAATGAAAGGGAAATTGATATAGAAGTCAGTGGTTTGACAATCAGGTACAGATTGGGGTATTCTAAGAGGAAGCACAATGTGGGGAAAGGCAGAAGAAAGGGCCTATTGGCTTTTAACATGTGACTAAGAGACTGTTTTATCTTTCTGTGGATGCTGACACAGGGAATTGCAGCATTTCCTGAAAACCTCCATTTTCCCATACCTTTATGACAGCTAGTAAGAAGTGTGTTCTCCACAGGAAAGACTCTGGGTGCTGGGGTGTTTCTTGTTTTCAGGCTTGGAAAAATAGCCATCTTACACCTATAGCTACTATGCAATGGTCTGGAGACCTGAGTCACCTGTGAATTCAATGTGGGACTTTAAATAAGAAATGGTGCTGAGGCTGGTACATTACAAGACTGCAAAGCAGTAGCAGCTATGTCTAAACCACAAGGACAGCTGCTATTTTACTGAGTTTGCATGTAAAGTGCTGTGTTGAAATCTGCTCAAGAGCTGCAGAATATGACGTGAGGGTTAAACTGCTGCTGGTAGTCACCTTGTGAGCAGAGGGCTGGCTCAAGAGAAATGGTGTAATTGGTTCTTCTCATCCTAGATCTATACACCACTGCAGGCACAGACCCACCGGCCCCTGGATTGGAAGAGAGTTGCTGAGTGAGGTCTCTGAGCATACAGTGAAATGAAACAGAAGTGCTAATGGCCACTTCTTCATTATGTTTATATCTGGTTTCCAGTACAATAGGGCCCTGATTCTCATTTGTGGCTTTTGATATTACTGTAATACAAGCAATTAGCTACAAATGAACAACAGCAATGAGTGTAGTCAAGCTATACATAATGCATGTAGATGTGCAAGGGAGCATGTCTTGCTGGTTGTGTTCTTCAATCTGCCCCACCAGAATTTGTTTATTCGATATGGAACTAAACCCAAACACCAAATTTGTATCCTCTCCATGTAGGGGGAATGTGCACATAGATCAGGCACTTAATGTTCTTGCCGTGTCCTCCAGTGCAGCACTACAACACTCAACACTGCTCAGATCTGATTTAATGCTCTTGCCATGTCCTCCAGTGCAGCATTACAACACTCAACACTGCTCAGATCTGAATCCAAATTTTACTGCTTGAGATAATACCAACTTTAAAATCAAACTAATGACAGAATATTGACATAAACCCAGGAAATGAGCAGCGGAAATATCTCCAAACATTGCTGACAGAGGCCCTGAGCCAACACACCTAGAGATTATGAAATTTATCAGACCAACTTCAAAGCTGTCTGGGTATAATCTAATGACCATTACAAGAATAAGATAAACAGTTCACCAGTATTTCATCACACACACACAAAAAAAAAAGACACACAGGCAAGAACAGTAAACGATCCACCTGGGGACTTTCAATAGTTAGTGTCTGAAGCTGGTTGAGAATCAGGAGTCTGCTTCTTAGAACCTTACTTAAAAGGCTTGGTGGGTATACGAGCTGGATATATTTCTAGCTTGGGATATGCACTACACATCTGCTATTCTTTTAGAAAATGTTTTAAGCATCCTGAGTATGGGTACTTTGAGGCTGGCTATGACAGATGCAATGCTATTGTTTCAAAAGATTTTAATGAGCACAGCTCCACTGCCTTGTGGATGGCTTGGTGCGGTGTTCTACTGACAGGATATAGGAGATCACAGCTCTTCACAAGGGGAGTGGGTTTTTTTGGTTTTTTGTTTGATCTGGAGGAAAAGTTGAAGCCTGTCAAGGAATCAAGACACCCCTTTTTATAACTGTGGTGTGTGCTGGGTGCTATCAGTCTATCATAATCCTTTGCATATTGAAATTGTGCCTGTAGATCAGCCAGATTTTTATTTCCAGACACAAACTTAGACAAAATCTGTGGTGCCTGGAGGGAGAATAGAGGGGGTGCAGAGCTTCTCATGGTTCCTGGAAAACATCTGCAGGACATGAGGTGTTTGGAGAGGGACACAGTTGAGTATAATCCATGCTGCTTTGGCTGACAAATATCGCAGTTGTCACCACACATGTCCCAGGTGGTGAAATTAATGGGGTCCATGGGCCAGAATGGAACTAACATTTTCCTGTAAATGGGGTAAGGCAAGAGGTAGGCCTGGGTACAGAGCAGGAGCCCAATTCTTTGCCAGTTCCAGTTCTCCAGAATCTGGGAGTGCTCTGGTGGGGCTGTGTGACTTTATGTTCACTGCAGTTCCTTCAAGTCTTGCCCCTTTGCAGCCTGCAACTTGAATAGCAGAGCCATGGAGTGCTCATGAATCCAGATTTCATCTTAAAGGCTCTGTGGGCCCTGAGTCTGCACTAAACTCATCCTTTGTAGATTCCACCTTTGTGTAACCTACAAAGTGCTGCTTTGAAGCACATTTTTGGGGTGTAGAAGCAAAGTTTCTGGAACCAGAAAGAGGGGAAAACTTCATGCAAAGAAGCACAAAGACTTCTTTGGTGACATCATGACATGCTGTGACATTCTAATCCTGTCCAGGAGTCCCAAATATCCTCATTCCAAAAAGAGTCTAGGACTTGCTATTGGAGAGAAAGACCTGAAGAACAAATATACATGAATACCATCAGCGCAGCCAAATGGAAGTGAGGTCCTGATGAATGTGAAACTAGGTTTGGAACTTCTCTGGGGTCCTTCCTACTGTGACTGGTGCAGATCTGGGAATGGAGGCCACACAGAGAAAGTGTGTAGGGAGGAGAAAAGGGAAAGGAGGGAAATCTTGGCCAGGATTCAGCTATCAGTGGGAAGAGCAGAGTTGAGTGCAGAGCCAGTGAGGGAGAGGGAGGAGGATGGCACAGCAGGATTCTTGGTCTGCCACTGAGCAGCTCCCTCTCTGTGCACAGCTCACTTCCCTGCTCTGTCACTCTTTTTATCTGCACAGACAGCCTGTTCCATAGGCCAGGACCAGGTTTCTGCAACACAAGGCACAAAGGACAGCTTAGGAGGTACTGCAACAATATGAAGCAGAAATTGCAGCCACCAGATTGGAAAAATAGAGCACTTCCAGTCAGCAATTTTTTTCCTGGTGAAGCCCCATGCCACATGGATCTCTGAGCTACAGATGTTTCAGTGCTAAGTACAGAAAAGGAAGATGCTTCTGGAGTCTACTTTTAATCTCTGAAAACTGGGTACAATTTCTATGAAATGAGGGATGAGTTTAGTTCATTTTGCATCATCCCCTAATTAACAGCTGCAGTGAAATATTCTAATATGATGTCTCTCAGGCTTCATCTTATTTCTGGATCTTGTTCCAATTAATTCCCCCTACCAGTTTATAGCATCTAAATGAGATACACTGACCTGGCTCTGGGTGGTCCAATCTTTCTCTCTTGATATCCTGGGCTGATTGCTCTTCATAGCTACTGCAGAACTGTTTTGCCAGTCTTAGGACAGTGGTATTAATACTCACTTGCGATCCAGCACTTTTCTGAAACAGTCTATTCAAGTGTGAAAAGCATTTTGAGGTCTCAGGTCATGCTACAGAAGTGAGAACAGTTATTTCTCCTCTTTCTGTTCATTTCTCTGTGGCCTACTCTTTTTCTAAATGTTGGAAGTAGCACGGAGCAGAAAAGAGGATATCTGTTCTGCCAGAGTAAAAGAGGAAGTCTATTTTGTAGGAGAAAAAGAGGAAGACTGTTTGAAGGAAAAGGAAAACACGTGGGAGAAAGGAAGAGTGCATGTGAGAGGGAGGGCACAGATTCCAGTGCAGGTGAGAAACAGTTTAGTAGCCTGGAAGTTCAGTCCCTGTCCCAAATAAGGTGAATATCCTCATTGATAAGTCTTGGGTCCAGTATGGCAGATGCCATAGATTCCTCCTAGGTCCCAAATAATGGTCACAAGAGGAGCTGTGAGGATGCTGCAATTTTTCTACAGAGAGCTCCATTTCAGAAAAAAAAGATTTGGTAGGAAAACTCCTGGCCGACCATACTTGCAATCTCATTCTCATTTATTTGCTCAAGTAATCCCCAGTGCTTGATTTACGTAAGACTTGAATTAACTGTGTATTTATTCAGAGATCTTAAATTGCAGTGATGTGATGAGGTAAAATTGCAAGCTGATGCACTTTCAAGGGTATTAACAAGCATATGACAGTGCGGCAGATCCCACTTGCCACTGAGGATCCTGAGCCCAGTCAAAGGTGGTGAAAGAGAAGGTGGTAAAAAGGCTCTTTCTTTTACAAGTACAACTGCTTTCCATGAAGAAGAATTTCTCTTAGCACTGAGGTGAGGCACAGAGGTGTGGTACCTGTCAGAGACTCTTGAAGAAAATTAAAACTGCTTGCTTGATGCTGTTCTTGGTAAACAGTCTTGGTTTGAGCTCAGATGCTAAATGAAGCACATTTTTGGTTCTGAGCAATTTTTTTTGCCATGGTACCAGCAATAAAACAAAGTCCAGATGAGCGAGAAACATGGAGAAGTTAACACCACAATCTAATGGAAACTTTCTGCAAATATGAAGGTGACTATAACTTCGAGTACAGATGTCATTAAAAAAGGCAATCAAACTGAAATTGCCATTGCTTCTGGTGTTAGCTGTTTCTGAAGTTTCATGTTTCCAGTAGGTGTTTAGTGTATTCAGGCAATGAAATCTAGCTATGAAGCTGTCACTGGATGGGATTTAAACCTGTTAAATGACGAGGCAGGAAAATGATAATGTCAGTCTGTGGTTGATGTGTGTGGAAGTGAGTGTGATCATTTGGAGGTCCATTGAAAGACAGAAACTGAGACAACATGCTCATGAAGAAACTACTGGAACTTCAGTATTGAAATATGATGCAGAAAATAAGCTATGGTTATGAAAGAAAGCTACCCAGCCCAAGAAGCCTGTGGAGAACATCACCTTGAAAAAGATGAGACAAGACGGTTGGGGATGAAAAGTGTAGCTGGTTTCAAAAGATCTGACTGCTTCATCAAGTGGTGCCAGTGATATATACATCATAGCTGCTAGCGGTTGGCACCACGTGAAAGGGAAACAAGGATATTCACAGAGCTAGAATTGGTTATGGCAGGCACATAGGGGACTTGCAGGTGTTCAGAGATGGACAGATTAAAACAGAAGGTCTTGAAGTGGGTTGGGACAGGTGTTCAGAGATGGACAGAGAAAAACAGAAGGTCTTGAAGTGGGTTGGGGTTCATGAGCTTCTGTGACTTCTGCGGGAGCGACATTATCACAAGAGGGAGCTGTCCGCCCGCATGAGATTGTCACCCCAGCCAAAAACGCACCGCAGAGAAACAGCACCAGGGCCCTCAAACCCTGAGGGGGCAGGAGGCAAGAGCTCCTGAGTGCTCAGACAGGCAGGGACCACAGCAGGCTAGCATGGGAAGGCATGGGCTGAGCCGGGTTAGCAGAACTAATCCTGCAGGAAAGGTCTCCAATAATGCACACTGAGAGCTGCTCTTCTGCAAGTCAGATCTTGCATTATGTTAATGGTATCAGTTAATTGTTTTTATTTGTAGGCTTTGCTGGGAAGGGAGATAAAGGAAAGGCGCTTGGACAAAGTCAGACATGGTGCCAATTAGAGGTTCACGTGGCAAGGGAGATGATCACCAAGGCTCCGACGGTGAACGAAGTCGACGTGTGCCAGTCGGCTGTGAGCGGTGTCTGAACACAACGGGCTCTGTGTACCCAGCAGAGGGCATGTGCACACACACGCGCTCCTGCCTTTACCTCTGGGACATCATTTCTTAGATAACGAGTCTATCAGTGCCCTCAAAAGCTGTGTAAGTGGTTACATGACAAAGGCAGAAGCATCAGCTGTTCTGCTTTGAAAAGTCTGTGGTTTCCGTTACAGGGTCCAAACTACCCTTGATTTTCATTCTGTTTTCAGATAACGTCCCACTGGTAAGAGGTGCTGAATTCCCATTTCAGATCAAGATTAGTGGTTTAGAGCAACCAAGCCACATCCCTAAGCTCAGTCTAAACATTAGGGTCTGTTTACTATGCATCACAGAAAGCAGACTAACCTCTTCACGCTGAGCTTAGTTTCATCTTCCAGTTATTTCTCTGAATACTCCTGCCTGATTTTGGTAGATGCATTTTACCATGGTCTAGGACTGAGCTGAAAGCTTTGTTTCCTGCCAAGAATCTTGAGTGGGTAATACATATCCAAGCAGTTTGCATCAGTGCCATAGCATCTGAAGTGCCCTATAGAAGGCTAACACAATATATTCGTACGCTCCCTGGGCAGGAAGACAGACAGTTCTTCCAGTGGATGCACTAAGGTAAATAATGGATTGTGCTATATATGCTCAATGATGGGACAAGGCACAGAAGATCAGGCTAACTGGGAGAAAACCACTCCAGGCTGAAAAGTTAGAAGGCATTAAAAATACATAGAGCAGAAAAGAATGTAGTCTTGTCGATGAGGGAAATGGATGGAGATCAGAGATCTGGGCTCCTTGCCATAGGCTGCTTGACCTCAGGCAAGTCTTCTGAGATCCCATTTCCCCTCCTACCCTTTGTCTATGTAGCTTCGAGGCAGGATTTGTCTCAAGCGCAACAGTAAGGCTATTTTATCCCGGTCATTGCTCCTACGACATATGATAAAATTACTTCGTGTATATATATATGTGTGTATATAGATAAACCAATTTTCAGGAAGCAAAAAAGCGACTAAACACAGAACGCCTTGGGAACATGTGGAAGGCGCAGAATTCCCAGCCGGTTATTAATACCCTTCCAGGACAAGGCTTTTGCTGGACTTTAAAATTACATTTCAATTAAAAAGAAAGAAAAAAAAAAAGGTGAT
>NW_008686359.1:0-1167 GCF_000695815.1 Acanthisitta chloris
CATTTTGGAAACTTGAGCTATGGGATCGGAATGTCTTTCCTGCTATGGAAGAAAAGAACCCATTTCATTAAACTGCAGTGTCCTGGGTTGCAATGGTATGTATTCTATTTTCGTCTCCACAAGCTGTTAAAGAAGGTGGGACAGTGATCCTTATCACCATGTCCCTGATGGCTCCCTCAGGGGGCTGTCTCTGATTAATGGGCTGCCAAGGACCCATACATGACACATCCTGATACATTTGATCTCTCTGCACTGTTTCTTACCTAAAACACAGCACAGTTATTTGGCAGATAATGACATGCATCAATATTACAATGGATATTGCAATACAACAGTCAAAAGCAGAAGAGTAAAACCAACAGGACTCAGAACTACATGGGAAGTTCGATCGATTCAGGCAATGTTTCTTCTCCCCTTAAAAGAACATCTGAGCAGAATCCTTCCTACAGCATTTGCTCATCTTCTCAGAATTGTGCATTCTGATGCAAATATCTTCTCCTTTCTTTCTGCTGCCTTGGATGATGTTAATTTTGCATTTTGGAAACTTGAGCTATGGGATCAGAATGTCCTTCCTGCTATGAAAGAAAAGAACCCATTGCATTAAACTGCAGTTTGAAGAAAAGGCCATTATCAGGATCCAGCTTAAGAAGCTTTTACGTCCATCCTTCTCTAGGCTAAATGAGGTTCAAACTTCATTGGATGTTTTCAAGTACTCCAAGTTTGGATGAGTCTGGTTATGAGCACACTGAGAGGTGGCGGAACACATACTACGACCCATATCAATGCGCTGTAAGAAGATCTGCTGCTCAGTTATCCTGTTGACACTTGGGGCTTGCACCTATCAGGCACAAGACTGAATCCCTGGCACATCTTCCCAAAAGCTGTTCAGACACTCCCAGTCCTTCACTCACCTTCTCTGCAACTGAGCCAGTAACTTGGAATCTTTAGTCCACATAATGGTGGAGCCACCATGAATGTCACCAAAGTGACAGCACAGCTTCACATTCCCAGAGCAGTCGGGGAACAGCTCTGCTTCGATCTTCTTCAGCAGCCTGGGAGCTAGAGAGGGAAGAACCACAGCTCAGGATTAGAAGATCGGAGACTGGTTTGGCCTTTTTACAGTTCACTGCTAGGAATACGAACACTGACAACCCTGGTAAAAAATGA
>NW_008686360.1:0-28245 GCF_000695815.1 Acanthisitta chloris
ACAGACGGCCCCGCGCGGCTTGTTTTCAGTGGGTTTGTGTTGTTTTGGAACGGCCGCTGCGCTCCGGCTGCACCTTACTCGGCAATAAAAACAATGCTGAGCACGTGCTTCGCTCCTCCTCCTCCTCCTCAGCGGCTGAACTATGTGGTTAGGGCTGGATGTGACCATTGCCAACAAGATAGTGTGGGTTGCGCCCAGGTGCGGAGTTCAGAAACAAGTCGTTACAATAGGTGGAGAAACTTGGAAGATTTTCAGGAGTCAGGTGCCCGGATTTCACCCATCTCTGTCCTGCTGGGGCTGGGTGTTTTTATTGGGTTGGGCTTGGCTTGCCTGTTTTCCCTTACTGTCAAGGGCTTAGATTCTTCTTCACTACTTCCAGGGAAGCAGTGAATGCCCCAACCTTGGAGGTGCTCAAAGCCAGGCTGGATGAGGCCTTGAGCATCCTGGTTTAGTGAGGAGGTGTCCCTGCCCATGGCAGGGGGTTGGGACTAGATAATCTGTAAGGTCCATTCCAACCCATAAAATTCTGTGATTCTAAAGCAGAGTTGATTCTGGCATCGGTTTGAAAAAAGCTGATCAGTGATATGTGTGCCCTGAGTGTGCCTGGGAGAGTTAAAAGCCAGAGTGATGGTTCCAGCATTGGTAAGAGGTGATAAGCAGCCATCGTTGGAAAAATAGGTTGTACCTACACAGTAATGTGCTGCTGTGGAATTTTTACATCCAGGTCTTCCTTGTTGAAAAGTTGGCCTTGGACTTAAAACGGTTACATCTTTACACTGTGGGATACATAAAACCAAGTGATCTGAACTGCCTAATTGCATTTTTCTGTTCCCATATTAAATATGCAGGAAGGTTTATTCTCTTAAGTGGCCGTATTTTTTTCAATATCTTTTCACATGGCTCTGGGAACTTCTGTAGGCTTAACTGCATTCTGTCAGTTTTGTATTTGTTTTACTATTAGGCATGTGAAGAGATTGAAAGCAGTTACATTTTCAAAGAATTACTCCAATGCTTTAAGCTCTGAAACAAGATGCCAAAAGTAAAATGGACAAATTAGTTAGAAATTAAACCACGAAACATTAATGTAATTCATACAATCATAGTTTTTAGATGCTTTTTTGCTCTTTGGAGAAAGTTCCACAAGGAAATATTTGTGAGTAATTATGCTTACTATCTGTTTTTAATTACAACAGCATCAAAGATGTCAGTAACAAAAAAGTTGCCTGGAAATGTTTTTTCCCCTATCCTGTACTTGTCAAGCCATGGCACTTAGAACTCATTTTATTTTCTTGTGAGACTTGTAATTCATCATCATCAGGTGTAGTGATGGTTGTGTTGTCTCTTGTTTTTAAATTGGCTGTTCATCAACACTTGGGACAGTACCCCACAACTTTCAAGGGTGAGTTTTGATCTCTAACCAGCATATATTGACTACTGAGAACTTACCTAAGTGAACTCAGAGGTGCAGCATGTAAGTTGTCTGTTGATGACCTGTTCCACCTCTATCAGTGTGTCTTGGAGGCTTTTTTTCCAACTGAAAAATTAATGCAGTTTTGTCAATGGCAGCTCATCCCTGCACCTACCTTAATGCAGTGATAAAATACCTTAACCAGAAAATTTATGCACATGTATTACCTTACTAGCAAAAGACAAGGTGGGATCTCTTACAGAGATCTTATGGGAAGACTTGGAGAGCCAAGTCTAACAGTACCTTGTGTGGTTTTTTTACACGCTAGCAAGAGGTGGCTCTGGAAAGACTTCAAGACATCAAACCTGCTATCCTAAATTTGGCAAGTAAATAGCTTGCTGTGGTAAATGGTTGTTGTAACCTAGTTGTTTGGAGTATCCAAAAGCCTAAAGTTTAAAGGAATGTTGCATTTCAGAATACCTTATTACAAGTACGGTTTTTGTACTGTGCTCAGCAGTTACCTCTAACAGAAACATGACAAGTTTGCAGTGGATTTGCTGATTAATTTTTCCATAATGATTAATTATAAGTTTAATTTGGTTTTCCCAGTTGCAAATTCCAATTCCTTCATAGTTCTGTTAATTGCAGATGGTTCTGAGTCACTGTTTAGTTTCTTGCTTTTCTTCTGTACCAGTGAGGTTAGTGGCTCAGCAGCAGAACTCCTTCCCAGGCAGAAAGCTTGTTCTAGCACAGTTGTTGTGTTTTGCATAGTTGCAGTTGTGAGCTGTGAATCACAGAAAATAGTTCTGGGGCAGCAAGTAGAGTTTTTTCCCAGTAATGTTTTCATCTTCTGTTTGCCCCCAAGTGCTCCTGGGATTAAAAAATGAAGTTGAAAAAAGTAAAGAGGAATTTTGTTCATCAGTCTTTCATGACAGTATGTTCAGGTTTGCTTGCATCATCTTATGAGCAGCTTCAGTCCTTAAGTGATAGCTTCTGTCATGTGAGTAGCTGGGATTAAAGTCTTGTAAAGATAGGTAAGGAGGTGCTGGCTTCGAGAAAATAATCTATGATGCATTGGATTATAAACAGGATAATTTTTAACTTGGCTATCTAGCATATTACACTTCATTTGAAAAGAGTTCTGCCAGACTTTTACTTAGTTGCAGTACATAGCAGGGAAACTTAATTTTCCAGATCCCAGAAAGAACTGGAGGTATGATAATCTTACGCATGGAATGGTATTTGTCTGTTAAACCAGAAGATTTCACTGTGTATGAAGTTCATGTTTGTCTCACAGAAATCAGGGGGCTGGGGAACGCTTGTACATGTCAAACCCTTCCCAGCCCTGGATTCTCCTGGCTTTTTAGAAACTAGAATTGAGCATAATGTTGTTAAATATGAGGTCTCATTCCTAGCCTTTCAGGACATGATGTGCATTGTATTGAGGCTTTTGAAAATAAATGACCAGACTCTGAGTTCTTTTGTAAGATCTCAGGAGCAAAAGAACACACATTGCTAAAACCCAATGCTAGATTTATTTCAGGTATATGTAGTGATGGATTTTTGACTTTTTAATAACGGAATATGGGGTAGAACTTGGGTGAGATCATTATGGAAAAAGTAGATGCTACTGCGAGTGAGGTAACCTTTTGCCTCAGGCTTGCTGAAGTGAATATAGTTTTGAAGAAAGTTTTCTGACTATTCTGTAAACTATTTTTGTAGTTTGAAACTTCCAAGTCGTTACTGGAAATCTTTCATGATCCGTATTTACTAGTTAGTTGCAAAAATGAAAGCACACCAATGTTCTTGATGAAATGTTTTCAAGGATACTGATTTAAGATAGATGCCTATTGAAGTAACCTGTTTTAAATAAATAAATTTAAAAGAAAATGTTCTTCCTGTCTGAGAGTGAAAATTATTTGGTCAGACACAACATCTGCAGTATGCAATGCCTGCAGGCATGCATGTGGTCATTACTTAGATTTTTGCGTCCACAGTTTCAAAGTGTTGTTCCTGATAAATACAATTGGGGCAGCAGTAGGAGTGTCCAAAAGATCATTTAGAAGATCATCTCTTCATTCCTAGAAAAGTAGAGTGCTAATTGACAAAAGAGTAAAATTCAGTTTAAAATGTTCTTAAACACAAGAGTGAAACACTGAAAGGAGAGTGACTGTTGTAAATAGATTTGGATTGGCACTGTTAATGATTAAAGAAGTAATAATAAAGATATGAGGTTAGATGATAATGGTGTTTTTAGACTACCACTTCAATTTTGTTGTTACTTGAGGATTTTTTCCTTTATATAGGGGAGGAAAGAATACCTCCAAAAGTGTTGTTGAAGAAAACATCCTTTTCACTTCCAGTTTTCTATTAATATTGTTCTCAGCTCTGTTACACTTACAAAATAAATAGGAGCTGGTTTTCTTTCTTACTTCCGTAGAATGAAACGAGGAAGAAAAACTAATGAGGCCAACAGCAGTTCATCTGAAGAGACATCTGAGAAGGAATCCAAGAGACACAAGGTTCTAGAGAAGAAAACCATAGCTGCGCAGAGTCCTGACTGGGCAAACCTCCTTCCAGACATTATCCTGCAGGTGTTCCAGTACTTGCCCCTTCTGGATCGTGCTCATGCGTCGCAGGTCTGCCGAAGCTGGAACCAGGTGTTCCATATGCCTGATCTTTGGAGGTGCTTTGAGTTTGAACTGAATCAACCAGCCACATCTAACTTGAGGACTACACATCCTGAACTAATCAAGCAGATAATAAAGAGACATTCCAATCACCTGCAGTATGTAAGCTTCAAGGTAGTGTATTTTTTAGGCTTTTTAAAAGTAGCTTTTATTTTAAAAGAAATGGCATCGCTGCGTGTGGTATGTGGCCTTGCTCTCAGGCTTGGTATACTGAAGAAATGGCTTCTCTAAATGGAAATGTAGACAATGGAGTTATCTCTCAATTAATTTGTTTCTGTGTATTTTCAGGACCAAAACTTAAAATAACAGTTCTGATCATACCTTTTCATTGCTTAATTCTGTTAAATGGGAATTTTTTTGTTTGGTGGGGTGTGTTTTGGTTTTGTGGGTTGCTTATTTTGTTTTTCTTTTTTCTTGTAGCAGCTTAGCTGCTTAAAATTCTGCCTCAGTGAGTGGACAGAAGGTTTGATCAGGATGCATAAATTGAGCATTTCCCAGTTTCACATCCTGTAGGGAATTGGATTCAGTATTCATGGTTAGAAAACATCTAATGCATAGAGAGTGACTTCAGTGCTACTACTCAGCAACTAGCAGTTTTAGCACTAGATTGTGTGGGATTGTCTGTACTCAGCACCACTGCCTTTCAGTTAACTGAGAAAGTTCCTGGGATTTGCACAGTTTGCTGTGTTTACTGACTGTACATGTGTACCAGTTGGTGAGAATTGGTTCTGCTCATACCATGGAATTATTTTCAGTAGACAAAAACCTTTATTGTTGGATTACATATCATTGTGTTTTGGAAGGGTGCTGAGACAATCATAAAATCATCAAGGTTGGAGAAGACTTCATCAAGTCCAAACATTAACCTGTCACTCCACTGTCATCCCTGAGCCCTAAACCATATTTATCCAGCATCAGATCCAGATGCCTCTTTAAACGCTTCCAGGGATGGCGACTCTGCCACCTCCCTGGGCAGCCTATTCCAGTGCCTGACCACCCTAACATCTGGTGTGAATCTCCCCTGTCTCAGCTTATGTCAGTTCCTTCTAGTCACTGCAGGCATGGCAGAAGAGACCATTCCCCACCTCTCTACAACCTCCTTTCGGGTAGTTGTAGGGAGCGATGAGGTCACACCTGAGCTGCCTCTTCTCAAGGCGAAACAAACCCAATTCCCTCATCCCTTTCTCGGACAACATGTATTCTAGACCTTTTATGAGCCTTGTTGCCCTTGGCTGGACTTGCTCCAGCACCTCAATATCCTTTTTTAATTGAGGGGACCAAAACTGATCACAGTACTTGAGGTGTGGCCTCACCAATGCTGAGTACAGGGGGATGATCACTTCTTTAGTCCTACTGGTCACACTATTCTTAATACAGGCCCAGATGCCATTGGCCTTCTTGGCCACCTGTGCACGCTGCTGGCTCATATTGAGCTGCTGTCCACCAGCACTCCCAAGTACCTGTCTGATGTACAGCACTCGAGCCACTTCTCCCCCAGCCTGTAGTGCTGCGTGGGATTGTTGTGTCCCAAGTGCAGGATGCAGCACTTCACTTCATTGAACCTCATGCAGTTGTCCTCAGTCCATTGATCAAGTCTGTCCCGATCTCTGTAGAGCTTTCCTACCTTCAAGTAGATCAACACTCCCACCCAACAGTGTTGTCTGCAAATTTACCAAAGGTGCACTCAATCCCCATGTTCAGATCATCACTAAAGATATTTAATAGGACTGGCCCCAGTACTAAGCTCTGGGGAACACCACCAGTGACTGGCCAGCAATTGGATTTAGCTTCATTCATCACAACTCTTTAGGCCTGGCCATCTACCCAATGTTTTATCCATTGAAGAGTCCACCCATCCAAGCCACGAGCAGCCAGTTTTTTTAGAAGTGTGCTGTAGGAGGCAGTGTCTAATGCCTTACTAAAATCCAGAAGTATCACATATACAGCCTTCCCTTCATCCATTAAATGGGTCACTTGGTTGTAGAATGTGATAATATCAGTCAAGCAGGACCTTCCTTTCATAACTCCATGTTGGTTGGACTTGATTCCCTAGTTGCCCTTCATGTGCTGTGTGATGGCACTCAGGGCAGTCTCCTCCATGACCTTGCCCAGCACTGAGGTTAGGCTTACAGGTCTGTAGTTCCCTGGATCCTCCTTCTGACCCTTCTTATAGATGGGTGTCATGTTTGCTAATTTCCAGTCAGTTGGAACTTCTCCAGTTATCCAGGACTGCTGGGAGATGATTGGTAGTGGTTAAGCAAGTTCTTCTGTCAGTTCCCTCGTTACCCTGGGGTGGATCTCATCAGGGCTGATGGACTTGTGATCATCCAGTTGGCAAAGCAAGTCATTAAACATCTCCTCCTTGATTATGGCGGCTTCACTTACCTCCCCATCACCAACTTTGAGCTCTAGGAGCTGGTTATCCTGAGGACAACCAGCCTTGACATTAATTCAGAGGTAAAGAAGGCATTGACTACCTCTGCCTTATCCTCATCCCCTGTCAGTCTGCTACCTTCTGCACTTACCAACTGGTGGCTGTCTGTGCATCAGCTATGTGAGAAATTTGGAAAGGAAGTGACTTCTGCAAGGTTAACACGCTTGTTATTTCGGAGATCTGGCAGTTCCAATGCAGGAATCACCAGCATGTGGATACCTGAGGCACCTCTGCCTAGTCCCGTGTATTGCTACTGCTTGATTGCAGTGCCAGATACAAACTGTTCTCACAAGGCTTGCAGGACTTTTATCAGTGTCTGTATAAAGAAAACTTACAGTTGTAGTGGAATGACCTTTAGTGTCGTATCTTCTTTCTGTGTTGCTTTACACTAAGTGATTTTGAAGAATTTCAGATGCCCTTCACTGCTAGGGTGATACCCACATCATTCCTGGAATGTGTTGCTTCAGTTGTCCTTCAGAGGTTGTAACACTATTACTCTGCAAAGGCTGAAAACATGAGGGTGTTTTTTGTAGGCAAAGAAAGCTTGGATTGTTGAAAACGGAGGTTTTTTCAGCTTGTGTTTGAACAGAAAATGAACATTCATTTGACTTAGATCTATTGCAGACAAGGTGGTGTGGCTTAGGGTAAACTTAAATTTGATCTTGTGATCAAGCTTTGTACTGTTCTGTAGGTTTGCAAAGCTGTCACACGTACTGCCCGTAAGAGGTTATTCAGAAGGCACGTCTGAGTGTCAGGGGAAATTCATTGGAGACAGCTGTGTAGCAAGCTGACTGGCGAAGGTTGAGGTTTTTGGTTTTTTCAGTGTATTCCTTACATATTCGTTGTGGTATTAAGGATGGAGGGACAGTCATATAGGTCCATATGCTAATGCACTTAACTCTCCAGCAGTTCGGTATTATGAACTGAGTCGCTGTAAAAGGAAGCAGCTTTTTCACACAGTAAGGGATTTTATAGGATTTCTGCAATTTGACAGGGAGGAATGTAAAGAGGAATTTGGGTTAGCTGTGGACCCAAACGAACCTTCACTTGCTTATTATTTGATGTGGATTGAGTATCATGGATCAAACCATTTAGCTGACCCCTAACCGTGCTATATTTTACCAAAGTGTTCAGGAGAGTAGTAAATTTATAGCAAATTGTCTTGGATTTTTGATACCTATGTTTTTGGGGGAAAAACCCCAATGACACTGATGGATTCCCAATGAGATGTTTTGTGGGGTTTTTTTTGACATAACATTTCAGAAGGTAAAGTAGGAAAAAAAAACCTGAGAGTGTGTTTACAGTATGTTCTGAACATGAAATCCATTTTGTTTTAAGGTGGACAGTAGCAAGGAATCTGCAGAAGCAGCTTGTGATATTTTATCACAGCTTGTGAATTGCTCTCTGAAAACACTTGGGCTAATTTCAACTGCCCGGCCAAGCTTCATGGATTTACCAAAGGTATTTTAATATGTATATTTTTCTATGCAAAGTATGCAGTGTTTCATACAGTGCTTCTGTAACTTCATGGAAAATTCTGCTTTAGGAATGTGCAGCTTTGATAAAGAAAGCTTTATTACTGGACTGTGTTAAAGTGAAGAACTGAGATGTTGTACTCTGAATCATGTGAGAAGCTAGTCCTGACCTTGTTGTTTCAAATCCTCCTGTCTGCTGACCTCAGTGTACTCCTGAGCAGCATGGTGCAAGTCTAAAGACTAGACGATTCAGGTCTGTGTAATTGTACTGTGGGGGATGTTTAGGAGACATTTATGATCAAATGAGTGGCAGAGTTGTATCCATGTGGACTTGCTGTAGGGCTGACAGGATCAGTGAGCTCTTTAGAAAGCAATATGATCATGATTTTCAATACTTCATGTCACACAGTCAGGTGTCAGCTTCTTAGGTGAAGTGCACTGTATTTCTGAAATTTTCAGTCAGATTATTACCTTGCATGTTTATCAAAAATCAGGTCTTGTTAGAAGACATCTGATCAGGAAGACAACAAATCTCTTACGTGTGCTTCTGAAGAAGAATTCCTGCTAGTGAGGGGGAAGTGTACTATTGCTAAGGAGCAGAGAGTGGTTGTGAAGGGCCAGCTACAACTTGGCTGTTAGCTACATCTCCGTGATGTCGTTGCTGGTGATGGCAGTAAGGACGAGGAAGAACTAGAGACATCCTGGGGAAAGGAAGCAGGATGCAGGATTTAAGCAAGGTTAGCTACAGAAGGATTATCAATTACTAGCCTTGGCAGTGGCCACAGCCACATCATGAAGTTCTCTTGAATGTGTATTTTTAATCCTTAACTTTCAAAAAGGTTTTCCAGATACTTAACTAGTTTTGGTATGATTTTTTTTCCTTTTTTTGATGTGCTTTGAGATGTGATAAGAAAACCTGAATGTAGTGAAAACTCCACAGTCTCAATATGTTAATACTTTGCCCTTTCAGCTCTTGCTTATTGTTTTCTTTCCTAATCTGAATGCTGCTTGAGCTCTCTTACTTAGCTTTCCCTGGAGGGATGTGTTATGGTCCTTATTCAGTTATTTCTGCTATGGACTTCTTCAGCTTCAAGGCTTCCAAAATACAGGCTTTGTTTTTTTGTTCCCAAAATGTTTACATGTGGCCTTTAAAAAATATATTCAAAGTGAGTCAAAATTAGCTCTAGGCTAATTTGGCTTTTGATGTTTACCACTCCAATATTATTGTCACTGGCATACAGGGCCAGCAGTGATCTGAAAATTTTCGTGGATCACTAGTGAAACTAAGGAATTGAACCGGGCCATGAATAAATTCTTGTGGGAAGCTGTTAGTAACAGCCCCACTAGGTGAGAAGCAAAGACAAATAGGTTTTTGAAAAATGGTTAATGCTACACTGTGTTTTGGGGGTTTTTGTTTCATTTTTATCAGACTATAAGAAGTTCGAACTACTTTGCATTATCCTCATCAGTGCTCTTCTGTTTTCAAGTAATGTGACATCTGGAAGATATTTGTAAAGCATGTTTAGCACTGTGTTGCCTAATCTCTTCACCAAGTACATTCTACAGGAATCTTCTAAAGAATCATACTGTAGGCTACATGTGTGGCAATACTGAAAAGATCAGTTTTTACATGTTGGAATATTGCCTGTTTTCCAGTAGCTCTTCAAACCAGAAGTCTTAAGTTACTTGTTTCCATAAACACAGTTAACTTTCTTTGCCTTTCTATTTAACAGCCTTGTTAGTGAAGGGCATCACTTTCTGAATGCAGAGAATGAAACCACAGTGCTAACACTTTCAAAATACAGAATGGAAATAGTACTAAAGTGCCTTTTTCTTGCGCACATAATGTATTGTCAGTATAGTTGGAGTGGTCCCTCAAGCCAAAATGCCTAATGCTTCTGAGCTGAACTTTGTGTTTCCATGTGTCTGGACTGGCTTTGAAAGTTTGTGTTAACATGGAAGTATTAATTCCTTTTCTAAATCTATTTGTGTCTGAGTTTTATCAAAACCCACAAACATATGGCATAAGAATGAGCAAATGCTGTTGCCAGGCCTTCTCTCCTCTAACTGTATTTGGTGTGTGTGCATGTGGCTCAGAGTGACACAGTATTGAAATCCAAGTAACAGCTAATTTTATGGAATACTGAATGTAGCACATGGAGAAAATACTTTTTAAAAGTCTTCTGTTCAGTCAGTCTTGTAAGAAATCATGAAGATAAGCTGATTATTCACTTCTTCATAGCACCAATGGTTTTTACAAGCAGTGCTATATCTGCCCTTAGTTGTGTGTTTCTCAAGTTCAGGTGCCTCAGGCTCCATCTTTACTGGTAAGTGTCGGTGGTTACGCAAAAATGCTGAGTGCTGGACCTCCATTATCTGTGCTGCTTAATCAGTAGTTAATTGACTGCCTGCTCCTCGGCTCTGTTTGGACCACTCCAGTCAGCTTTCCAAGATAAGTGTGTTCAGACCCTGAAGGTTCTGTGTGGGTGGTAGGCAGGCAGTAGTATCATTTGGCATTGAACACAGCATTACAGGATTGCCAGTCCTGTGTTTGCATCTCACAGATGCAGCACAACTCACCATGTGGGAATTCCTGTTCTAGGAGGTGTTTCTTTTAGAGTGTGACTTGCAAATTATTCCCTATAATTAGTGCTTCTAGGCTTTCCCTTTGCTCATGGTCTTTCTATATATTTAAATTTGTGCAGTGGATTGTCCAGAGTCAGATTCTTGATTTGTATTTAATGTTAGGCGTTCTGGTTAGCCAAATACATAGGTTGATAGCAAAAAACTATTACACTTCCTCTGCTAAAAATGCCTGGTTTGGTATTAATTTTTAATTATAAGAAAGAATGCTTTTTCAACAAATGCTGTTAATAAGCAGAAAAAAACTAGGACTGCTGTGTACAATGTAAAAGCATTGAGAGTTTTACTTCAGGTACTACTGTTTGATTTTAAACTTTCTTTTTTCTCTCCAGTCTCATTTTATTTCTGCACTGACAGTGGTGTTTGTAAACTCCAAATCCCTCTCTTCCCTTAAAATTGATGATACACCAGTAGATGATCCATCCCTCAAAGTGCTAGTGGCTAACAACAGTGATACACTCAAACTGTTGAAAATGAGCAGTTGTCCTCATGTTTCTCCAGCTGGTAAGCTACTGTGGTTTGGTTTGTTTGGGGGATTGGTTTATTTGGTTTGGGTTTTGATGCATGCATTAAATTCTGCCTGAAACCAGTAAAACCCTGAAAAAATAGGGGTGGGGTGAGGTGAGGTGGGAGGGAGGATGAGTGTGGTATTTACAACAACGGTCACTGGATGAAGTACTTTCAACTGGTGATCAATCCAGCTCTCCTACTACTTGCAGAGTGACTACTGAGCTAATAATAAAATGGGGCATGTCAGTTGTGGGCAAATAAGTAACCTCATGTGGAACTTAGAGTGTGTTTATTAATTGAAACTGTGCTACTTGTGCAATGACTCTTTAAGGATTCCAGAATAATTGAGCTCTTTGGACTGTGAGTTCTTTCTCACAGTTCATGATGATACATGGGTTTTGAGTGTTGCTGTGTCACAGATTATAAAGATGCTGGTTTAGTCATTTTCAAAGAAAGCAGTTTAATCTATTGCTGGAGAATAAGTGCAGCCAGCATCAACAAAGGGGAGATGAGACTGGCTGTGCAGAATTTCTACCATTACTTCATTAGCACTTTTAAGTGTGTCTGTATCAAGAATGAAGTTCCTCTCAGAATGAAATCACTCCTCAAGATTGTTGAAGTTCACAGAATTGACATTTGTGGAAGACTATGCAATGAACAGCAAGTTTAAGTTTTATTCACAGCCCATCAACTTAACACTTGCAGTTTTTCAATGAGAAATGGAAGAGGACTTGTAAATGAGATGCTGGTAACTTAGCTAGATTCCTCTTCTGAAGATGAGTTGAAACTACTGTAGTCACCATAACTTTTTTTTAATGCACATATACTGCAGCTCTAAATATTAGGTATATTATGTGTAAAATGGACCAGCAGGATTTGTGGGGGAAATGGTACTGCAGCAGAGGGCTTGTTATTGCTGTGATAACAAACAAAACAAACTTAATAGCTTTTGCAGGTGTAGCTCTTGGACAAAACCTCGTGTTCAGTTTTGTGTAAAGAAGCCCGGAAACCACAGGTTTGTTTTGCAGCAGATGGGCCCAGCAAAGTGTTCACCAGCATGCTAACTGGAATGTTATTTCCTCCAAAGCCTTGTAATCATAGACAGGGGGTTGGCTTGAGTGACTGGCTTTTCTGACTTGAAATTCTGTTTGAGAATCCTTGTGTCTGAGAAGTACAGGAGCCATAATGTGTCTGCCAAGAGGAAAACGCTCCAGCAGTAATTTGTAGCTAGGCAAAAAGAGCAGTTTCCTTGGACTTGGATCCAAGAGTAACCTGTCATCTCTAGCAGACTTTGCTGGTTTGTAGCTAACCTTTGCTAGAAAGTTTTACTGGAACATCATACACTTGATAATTTGGGAGGGAGTGTGGGTTTACAAAGCTGTTTGACTGGTGTGTTCTGGTTGATGTATCTTGTACATTTTTAAATCAAAGGAATAATAGGTAAGAAATGGTAATGCCTGTTTAAGGAACAAAGAGCACAGCTACTATTGTCCTTCACGGAGTAAAGATGAGTACAGTGGGCTAAGATGCATTAGTGACAAAACCAGAGAGTGCTAAGCAAATAGCAGGAGAGTTCAATTGCTTAATTCAGGTATGGGTGTGCCTTGAGACCAAGAGAAAAGAGGGTGTACTGGGTTTGTATGACAATATTTTGGGGGGGGGGGGAAGGGCTATGGGAGTGGCTTCTGTGAGAACCTGCTATAAACTTCCCCCATGTCCAACAGAGTGAAGGCCAAGCCCATCAGCAATGGTAGTAGTGCCTCTGGGATAACATATTTAGGAAGGGGGAAAAGTTACTGCAGGAGAGGAATTGTAGCTAGAGATAGAAGTGAGAATGTGAGAAAAACAGCCCTGCAGACACCAAGGTTGGTGAAGTAGGAGGGGGAGGAGGTTCTCCAGATGCCAGAGCAGAGATTCTCTCCTGCAGCCCATGGTGAGGCAGGCTGTGCCCCTGCAGTCCGTGGAGGTCCACGGTGGAGCAGAGACCCACCTGCAGCCCATGGAGGACCTCGTGCTGGAGCAGGTAGATGCACAAAGAGGGCTGTGACTCTTGGGGGAAGCCCACACTGGAAGAATCTCCTGGCAGGACCTGTGGAGAGAGGACCCCACACTGGAGAAGGTTTGCTGGCAGGACTTGGCCCTGCAGGAGACACTGGAGAATGTTCCTGAAGGACTGTGCCCCATGGAAGGAGCCACACTGAAACAATTCCTGAAGAACTGCAGCCTGTGAGGAGGACTGCTCCCATGGGAGGGACCCCACACTGGAGCAGGAGAGGAGTGTGAGGCATCCTCCCCCTGCGAGGGAAGAAGCAGCAGCAGAAGCAATGCGTGAAGAACTGACCACAGGTCCCATTCCCTGTCCCCCTGCACTGCAGGTGGGGAGGAGGTAGAGAAAATCATGAGGAAGTTGTGCCTGGGAAGAAGGGAGGAGTGGGAGGAAGGTGTGTTAAGATTCCATTTTATTTCTCATTACCCTGCCCTGATTTAGTTGGCAATAGATTGATTTTCCCCAGTCAAGTCTGTTTTGCCCATGACAGTAATTGCTGAGTGATCCCTGCCTGCTGCCCTTAGCTCCACTCACGAGCTTTTAGTTATGTTCTCTCCCTGCCTGGCTGAGGAGGGGAGTGATTGTGCAGCTTTGGTGGACACTTGATGCCCAGCCAGGGGCAACCCACCAAGTGAAACCAGAGGAAGGAGCTGGTATGTGGTTAGCTGGCTTCAAGAGCAGGCAGGCTGCAAAAATGAGAGTCTTGAAGGAAAATGTGACCTGGATTTTTTTTTAATGGGAATATTATAATTAGCAGGCTTCTATAAACCTGGAAATACTTTAATTGAGCCAAAAGGGCTGTGAGTTGCAAAACTGCTCATTTATAGATGTACTTAAAATGGTATAACATCCTTTCAAATTGGAGGAGGGGAGTGTTCCTTACTGGACTAGTTCTCAAGAAATTTGTTAGTGGAAGACAGAAGAGAGTAACACAAGTGCGAGAAATACTTCATTACTGCAGGGATAAAGGAAAAAGATTAATACCAAACTGGGATTTGCTTCCAAAGGCTGCTCTGAATAATCTCCAGAGTTACTGTACAAAGTTAGAGAGGCATGTTTGAGTTTGGGCTGGAGAAACAAAGGCAGTGATGTATTTCTAATGTTTGTGAGCTTATCTGAAGTTTCTTCTGTTTGGTGTTTCCCCTCTGAACTAACAGTTGTTGGAATAGGGGGAATGGGAAGTGTTCCTGTAAAGGCTGAATTTCTGCTCTGCTTTGGGGATAGGAGGCCTGCTTCTTTTGTAGTGGGGTGGTAGGGAAGAAGAGTTGGATGTAGGGTGTGTAAGCATCAGGGACTTCATGTGTCTGGAATTTTTTTGATGGAGATCTATGCTGTATGATACCTGGGTGATTTTCTTCTGTGACACAAAGGTTTAGGCAGTGCAAACATGGGCCCTAGACAGGCCCTCCAGTAACTATCTACTCTGAATTCATTGTCAATTCATTCTCAGTTCTATATGCAGGATATATAATTTCATTGACAGATTGTAGATAGCCTTAGACCCATAAAAAAACCCACAGTAAGCTGAACCTCAGCTCTTCCCTTTTGGCATTGCACTGGTTGATAATGTGTCCCTGAAGTTAGTAAATACGCTTTGTGGAAGGACAGAAGTCAGGACAACAAGCTGGTTTAGATGCTAAATTTGTGGCAGGCTGTTCTCAGAAACTGTAGTGATGAGAAAATATATATGAATCTTGAAACTGCTTGAAGTACTTTGTGTCAGCAGACTTGGGTATTAAGGAGCACATCTGAGTCTGCTTAAAGGGAGTGGCCATAGTAGCCCTTCTGGGAGCATCACTGTAAGAATAACTTTGTTGTAGTTCAAGGATAGGAAATTATCTCTGGAATGTGTAGAAGGTTCCCAGAAGTTTGTAGTTCTACTTCATTGTTCTAATTTTGTACTACAGTCTTAACAACAAGCCAAACAAACACCCTGCCCCCCAACCCCTGTATTTTCACTTCATCTTGGATCCTGCCCCTTCCTCCCCAAATGCAGTGAGTATGCTTACACTTAGAAACTTATATTTTTTTCAGTACTGTTACCAGTATATTACCATCACTTGCATCTACAAATGGGATGAGTGGAAACCTTACACTGAATTGAGTTCTTACTGTTCATGTTTTAGTCTTCTGTGAGCAGCAGGGTATATTGATTCATTAAAGAGAGTCTGAAAATTGCTGTTCTAGGAATTGCTGCTCCAAATTTTTAGTGTTTTGCCTCTTTTTATTGTTGTTTTTCTGAATTTAAATATCTATCCTTTGCTAGAAGTAACAAATACTGACAGCAGAAGCTTCTGTATTTAATTAACATCTAGCATTCATTTTACGTTTGCTTTCTTTGTGTGACAGATTTCATTCTCAGTTGTTTTATCAGCCACAGAGGAGGCAGCAGTTCTTCCAGACCAGGCTAGGGAAATACTTTTATCATGAGTAAGGACCTTTTAAAAAATGAAGTTGAGTATGTGTGGTCTTAGAATGGGGCAGAGCAGTCAGAGTATGCTATTTATATACTTGCCACTTCTATTTATATATTCATTAACTTTCTCTCCTGAGCAAACGAGCGAGGCAGTCACATAGTACAGTGTGTGACTTACTGTGTCGGTGCAGAAAAGTCACAAGGTCACACTTAGATGACACAGATTCAGATTTGGGTTGTCCAGTGTGATTTTGTTTTGAGGTTAGGTCTTGGCTGTGTGTTGACACAGGTGGTCTTTGCACCTCCTGACATACATAAACCAGTTCAGTCTTATGTTTCATGTTCAGTTACTGGTGTGTTTTATCTGTGTAACCCCTTTGACAGTGTCCTGTTCTCCCAGGTATCCTGTGTGTGGCTGACCAGTGCCATGGCTTACGTGAGCTGGCGCTGAACTACCACCTGCTGAGCGACGAGCTGCTGCTCGCGTTGTCGTCTGAGAAGCACGTCAGGCTAGAACACTTGCGCATTGACGTTGTCAGTGAAAATCCTGGACAGACTCAGTTCCATACGATCCAGAAGAGCAGCTGGGACGCTTTCATCAAGCATTCTCCTAAAGTCAATTTAGTGATGTACTTTTTCCTGTACGAGGAGGAGTTTGACCCGTTCTTTCGTTATGAAATACCTGTCACTCACCTTTACTTTGGCAGATCGGTAAGCAAAGACGTCCTGGGCCGCGTCGGGATGACGTGCCCGCGGCTGGTGGAGCTGGTGGTGTGTGCCAACGGGCTGCGGCCGCTGGATGAGGAGCTGATCTGCATCGCCGAGCGCTGCAAGTATCTGTCGGCCGTCGGCCTAGGGGAGTGTGAAGTCTCTTGCAGTGCCTTTGTGGAGTTTGTGAAGATGTGTGGTGGTCGTCTCTCTCAGCTCTCTATTATGGAGGAAGTTTTGGTTCCTGATCAGAAATACAGCTTAGAGCAGATTCACTGGGAAGTTTCAAAGCATCTGGGTCGAGTCTGGTTCCCAGACATGATGCCCACATGGTAAAGTCCTTAAAAGACTTGAGGGCAGATGGAACAGCACCTTAAACCCAAGCTTACCATATTGCAATTTCCTGTATAAGCTTATTTAGTAATATAGATTTTCCTGTAAGTTAATTCATTGCTTGATTAGAAAATTAATTTTCCTTTTAAAAATTATTTTTGAACTCCAGATCCAAAACCAGATTTCACAGACAGCTCCAAAACCCGTTTTCATACAAACAAAAACCAGGTTTCTGTTTTAGATTTGTTCTTTGTCATCGAAAGTGACCTCAAGACGTTTTTGGAAATAAAAAAAAAGTATTTAAAATATTCAAAAGTAACTTCAAAATAGCCGTTTTAATCTGCTGTCCTTTGATTTAGATATTAGTATTGAACTGAATGAGATATTATCTTAAAACCAAACAAAGCCCCCCCCCCAAACTGCATGCTTTTGTTGCAGACTGTAGCATTGCTAAATCCAGGCACCTAGATGAGATGAAGATTATAAGAAGTATTCAGTAGCCTGCGAAATCTACACATTCTGCTATATAAAAGTCATAAAAGGCAAGAACCATGCACAATAGTAACAGTTTAGACAACTAAAATAGTAAGTTTGCTACCTTATTCAACAGAGTACTAGATCAATCTAAAAGGTATTTAGAGCACAAACAAGCAGTAGGGAGCTACCCAAAGCAGGGTGGGGTTCCCCCGTACACATTTAATGTAGTTTGCTTACGGGGTCTCAGATCTGCGTCTAAACCTGTTTTAAGGTATTTTGTCTAGCCCAGGAAGTGAGAGCTTTCTGGGGAAAAATGTAGATACATTGTATTTAAAAACACATTGGAGTTAATGAGCTTTTCTTGCACATTAACCAGTTTGCAGCATATGGTGAGATGGAATACTGTATAGTTTATGGAACGAGCCCTGCAGCGTTAAGTGTGGTGAGATAGGTGTGAGCAGTTTGAGACAGAGAAGGTAAAATTTGGATGATGACCAAGAACCTTTTCACAAAACCTTAGGCCTTTTGGCTGCTTTCAATTTGAGAGAAATGACGACGTAACAGTTGCTTAAGCTGTATAAACTAATTGTATACTGTAAATCTGTTTCAGAAATGTTTATGTATAAAGTGGATGTTTGATAGATAATAATTTTGTATACCTTTAATTCAGCTAGTTTGGTCATTTCATAATATTTAAATATCCAAAAGGAGTAAACTTGGTGAAGTAGAGCAATAGGCAAAAATTTGTTTTGAACATTTGATAAACCAGTTTTATTAAAGAAAGTTTTTAGTCTGTGAGTGGTGCAGGCAAGGTACTGCCTGTGATCTGGATGTGGCTTGTGACTTGTTTCCTACAGCCAACAGTTATGTTGTTGACGTTTCCGATCGGTGACACTGAGGTGTTGCTACGAGAGCTGCATGTTTGACAGGTGTGTCAGCCACCAGCAAGGCAGAGCTGCTCCAGCTGCAGCCTGGGCTGAACTGACCTGGTGGCTGCTTCTCGCTTGAGCTGTACAGCTCCTTCTGGTGGGAAGTAGTTTTCCTTCATTTCTGATTTCAGTAACGTTTATCCAAATGTATAGTTCAGTGTAATACACTTATGAGTGTATTTAAGCTCATAACTACGTTTTGAGCAAGCAATGCTCAATGGACTGGACATCTTTATAGGGGAGTTGTATGTTTCTGTAGAGCTTTGATTTTAAAATTGCATTTTATGAAATATGTTTTTTTTGTATTAGAATTTGTTAAATTAATGTAATACTATAATTTGCTTTCATTTGTATAAAAGGTGTCAATACATTTAGCCTGTAAAAGTAAAAAAGCTCTGTGTTTTTATAACCTGACTCTCAGACCTGCCTCTGGGATAAAGGTGGAGTAACACTAGTGATTTGGGGAGGAGGACGTGCTTTCACTAAATTAACATGGAGTAATCGCACCACTAATGCAGCCAGCACTTCTTTGGACCTTGTCTGCAGCTCTCCCATGTCGGCAAGGTAAGATGCCAACGTGTTGGTCGCAGGAACAACTAACTGAAAGGGAAGGCACAACCTAAATACTGGATACCACATGTGGAATTCACATCTTTGAAGCCAAACCCAGCGTTGCGGTGGTCACGGAGAGATCTGTGTCAGACCCTGAGGTGAGGAAACATGTTAGCAGCTGAAGGCCACATGCTTGGTTGTAACAGAGCTGCTCCCCCAGCAAAGTAACTTTCTGGTCTGTTCCAAGTTGCACAGACTTCATAAAGTCCTTCATGGATGCAACACAGTATTGTAAGAGTTACTAAGATGCTGAAGGATAAGAAAACAGCTTGAAAGCAGTTTCTCTGTTCTACTGAAGGTCAGCACTTTTCATACACCAAACCAATTACAGCATCCTTAGCTCAAATAATCCAGCTGTAACACAAACTTCCCAGACAAGCCTACAATAGTGCTTTTTAACAAATCTTGTGCAGTCCTTACTTTGCCTTCTACACGTGCTGGAACAAATGGATGATAAATAAAAACTGTGGCACAAGTAGAAATAAGTACCACAGAGTCACGTTCACTAGAAACGTGAACACAGGTCACAGCTCTATGACTTTTCCCCAAGTTCACCTTTATCTTTTTGTTTTCAGAAGAAAATCCAGTGTTGGCTCTGTTGTCCAGTTTTGGGATGGAATGGTTCATGTGTACAGTCACAGATCATACCTCTGAACACACGTGCTACATCACTTCAGCATTTTTGTTATAAAATTACTCTTGATAGCTGTTGATACCAAACAGCTGGGACAATCCTGACTGGTTATACTAGATTACTGTGAGATAATGTATCAGAACTGAAAAGGTGAGTGATTTAAGAGCAGCTGCTTACATTAATGTTGTACTTTCCTGCTATTTACCTAAAGCTATAAGCTTGTGAATGTAAGTGGGGGTTTAGGGAATCCTCTGGTTTTTTAGTTGAAAATGTTCACCAATACTATGCAAACTGAACTAACTTCATAGACATAAATTAGCTACATCTATTCCAGTTGTTAAAATTTTGATCTGGCCAAATTAATTTCCTGTGAATTTAAAGCAGAGTTCAACTGGGCCTCTCTAGTCAGACCTACTCCAGATACACAACCTGAACTGTGACCTTGCTTCAGAGATCTGTCTTCAGCTCTGGCCTGTCCAGTTGGTCGGGTGTGGAATGGTGAAAATCAGTGCTGCTTCTGCATCTAAAACTGGAGCACTGATGTAATGAGGAAGTTTGTGAAATCTTAAAGGGACTCAGAACTGCAGTGTCAGTAGCTCAGACTACAAACGCTAAATTAATTTTCCTGAAATACAGATGCTGTAGGAACAAGTTCCTTGGAAATATGATTGAAGTTTAATAGCATCAAAACCAGGACAGAGAAACCACAATTAACCTTAGATGTTCTGCATGTTCATCCATCCATCCATTTTGTTAGGTTTTTCTTGTAGGATTGCATCCACTGCTGCTGGTGTCATCTGTGTGCTTTCTGCTCTGTCTCCCACCTGTGCTTTTGTGAGGTGGCATTTCCTCAAACAGTGCTGAGGAACTGGGGTGGCTTTGGACCTTTGAGAGGAACACCTCTGTTCTTTCCAGTCTTGCAGCACGACAGAAAGCTTGTAGTTTCCCATTTTAGGATGATCAAGATCAGCCATCATGGTGTGCTACATGAGTAAGAAAGGCTGTTGTAATTCTGTGTATTGTACTTTATCTTACATCTGTACAAGACTGTACAACAGATAATGAACTGCACAATCCAGACTGAAGTAAAGATACTCAACTGTACAATCCAGGTCTGAGCAAATGAACTGGCAATCAGGCAGCCTCAATCTCAAAACCTGATTTAATCATTACTAAGGCAGGATCTTTAATGATGTAGCCTACCAGTTTTGCTGCTTCCAGCCGAAGCTTCAAGTAGACTTTACAGAATCATAGAATCAACTAGGCTGGAGAAGACCTCCAAGATCATAAAGTCCAACCTCTGACTGATTGTCAACTAGACCAGAGACATAAGTGCCACATCCAGTCATTTCTTGAAGAAAAAGACAGGAGACAGCTAGAACACTGCAGTTAAGCATTGAAGTTAACATCGAAACAGGCAGTTTGACTTTCATCTGTGCTACAGAACACACACAGTCTTTGGCCTAGCCACCTGTATTGTGTTTACAATACAGGTGCAGGTGAAGGAAGCAACGTGGTGCCAAGATACCACCCATGCCATCTTCTAGTAACTTCACTGCCCCTTCCCACCCTGCAGTTCATAGCTCCCAGCTGCACAAACAGAAGAACTACAGAAACGCCAATCTAAGGCACACATTGAAGGACCTGGGCACATCAAAACAGGTTTGTTAGCTCCAACATATTGATGAGCCAAGTTAGTCCTTGTAATGCTTGTGTCCCACCTCTGCTGGTGGCCAGGTGCTGTCTGCTGCTCACGGCCATGCATGTGGAGAGCACCTGAGACCACCCCATTCCCCCTCTGTCACTGCAGAGCTCAGCCAGAGGAGCCACAGCAGCCCTTGGCCAGGGCTGCACAGAAGCTAGCCAAGTCAGAGATGCTGACATGTTCATGAATGTGTTATACAGGTATTAAGAAATAAAAAGCATAATCTTCCATGTGGTCTAGCAAAGCCTTCCCAACACCTTTACAGCTAGCAGTGAAACATACAACCCTTTAACACCAGTGCAGCGGAGCTCCAAATTCCTTAAGAATATTCTGATTTAAGGGCGAGTTTGGTTCTTCAGTAAGCAGTTATACGCCAAAGGATGATTTGCTTCCAACAGGTAAAGGGATCTCTTCATAAATTATTTTGAGATAGGGGAACTTCATAGGTAAAAACCAGTATTCCAAGTTGTAGTAGAGGTAAAACTGATGATTCAAGATGACACGATCAATTATTTTTACAAGATCCACAAAAAACTCTCTCACTGACTGATGAGGTTTGAATGGATTGTAAAAGTCTCTTATAGCTGCTGCCAATGTCTTGTTTCCTAGTGGTCCAAAAATAGATGTTTCATTTCCCAAATAAATAGGTTCTCCACTGAATAAAATTATGCTTGTATAGTTTGTTTGTATCTTCTTAAATACAGCTCCCAAGTCAGCCAACTTCTGGTACACTCTCAGTATAAACTTAGAGCACTCATAAGAGTCAAACCACACTGTTGATTGTTTGTCAGGACTTGCTTGAACTGTCCAGGTCTCATAGTAGATACCAGTCTCATTGTCATATTTTACCCATTGTGCCATTTCATTAAACATCCTTCCTGTAAGAGATGAGAACAAGTATTACAGCGACAAGGTAACAAACACATGACTCAAAATGTTTTCCATCTGTTTCAAAGCTCAACTCCCTCCCCTGAAAAAACTTTACCTACATTACCTAACCACACAAAGACACAAGGCTTCTGTTGGAGGGAGAAGTGATACCCCACTGAATAAACTACATTTACATGCAAGTTATTTAAATTAATTCCTTTTTCTGACCCTTTTCCTGCTACTATGCCAGGACATCCAAACATCAGAGAGCCATGACACTTGTCATTTTGCTTCATCCATGCAAATAGGGCTGTTAGTAGAGGCTACAAGAGATGCTGACAAAGTGCGCACCAGAGCAACAGGCACTTCTGCACTTCCTCAAGTTTCAACTAAATTCAGCAATTCAGGGCACAGATTTCAATGTCTCTTCACAAAAGAAACCTCAGACCAAAGACACCCTGCTGTTTCAGCTTCTCCTCAGCAGCAAAGCTGAATTGAGCCAAATTGTGAGTGGGATGTGAAGACCAGTAAACTTGAAGAACTTGAGGATTATTTTTTAATTTAGAACACATTTGGAGTATTTAGGTGATGGTGATTTCACAACTGGAATGATGAAGACATCTCTAACTCAGCTCACCTCTCTGGTAGCTCCCTTTGGGTGCCATTTCTGCCTCCTCAAATCAAAGCTAAAGTATGCCAGCAATTTTCCTTCTTGTTTCTCCTGTGGTCCTAGCACTGCCCCTCAGCCTAGCCCTTCCTGCCCTTTCTTTCCTCAGTCATGGCACAGGGTACAACCATCTATGACTCAGCTCCGTCCAGCACGACCAAGTTTTGCAGGTTCTTCTTGTGCACAAGGCTAGACGATGCTCAGACAACTTGCAAGTGTAACAGTGTTCCAAGACAGCATCTCTCTTTAGCTGCAAGTGTTACGGCTGTGGGTACAGTAACTGTGCTTGGCAGCCCTGAACACAGGTGAGACTGTTGCAAGCAAAGAGAATGGCAACAGCTACCTCACAGTTCAGGGGTGGCAGCCATGGGACAGATCTGTGTCACTAACACTGCCCTGCACACAGCCACCAGCCCCCTGCATTAAGTCTGAATTCACTGCACTTGTCAAGACCAGTGATGAACACTGCATGCCACATCATCTCCCTCCAAAGCAAGCTGCAAAGGTCAGGTTGCTAGGTCTGCTCTTTGTCAGAGAACACACAGGTAACACACCTCAGTTACCCTAAGGTAAGGCACATGTGCAAGCTACTGCCTCTGAGTAACTAAAGCTCTGCACATTCACACCTTAGGCTACCTCAGTATAATTGATGTTCACTCTTCTGGGCTGCATGGTAAACGTAACAATCACTCTCTTTGGTGGAAGTGTTTGTTAGGTACTTTATTTCCCTGTGACTTGGTTTAATAAAACAGCAAGTCATTAAATCTGTATCAAGAACTGTAGATGGGTTTGAAGCTTCCCTTTGTAGGAAGCTCTTGTGTAGGAATCAGAGAAGACAGAATGCATATTCTGTAAGGCATGTTAGTGAAAAGGATTTGTCTCTCCTAACAAGACCAAGATGAAAATAACATGAAGTTCTGGCCTTAACATCTTAAATTAAACAGAAGTATTATGGGCTAATGCATGGCTCCATGTTAATCTGTAGGAAGATACCCAGATATTCAAAAAATCAGACTCTGGACATTTCTGCCCTATTTCCTCAGGAGAAACATACTTTTAATTAACATTAACCTGTCTGATGGGCTTTAAAAGAAAATGAAATGGCTTCACTGTGGTGTCTGACAGCGACGATAAACAGCTCCACAGAATCTCACAAGGGCTAAGAGGATCCAGCCATTTTGTACATTAAAGTCCTCTCCCATGGGATGGGAATGCTTTTTGCCTGCTCTCTGAAGGAAGCAAGTTCAGCTCATGATGCTGTCCATCTGTGCTTGCATCCACTCACCCCCTTCCACAGTAACTTTTGGATTACTAGTCAAATTCAGACAATGAAAAATTCTCAGAGATGCTAACAAGGCCACAAATGCTATCCACAAGGCACCAGCATAACCTCACCTTTCTTAGGCATCAAATAATGCACACAGGCAGGAAGCATTATGAGTTCTGCAGCTGTATGAAAATATTTAACCTGCTATTCATACAAAAGAATCCAACCATATCAGGCATCAGAGACCTCAGTCATGAACTACAAACTCACAGGAAAGCTGCTCTGCTTTACTTCACTGCTTAAAGAACTGCCTAGAATTTCTTAACAGCACTACACACTACACTAACTCTGGAGAGTTAGTGGTTTTGGTCACACAAAATGCAACTCTTCAAGTCCTCAGTGAACTTTCATTTTAAGTCATTCATGCTATTGCTACAGCAATCAGATTTATTTAAATGACCTTTTTATTTTAGGATTGCAGTGTTCAGTATATACCAGGAAGGTATTCTGGTATCCATGTGTCTAGAGGTGTAAATCCTGGTTTTGTTCTACAACGTATGACAGAGACCTATTACTGGGGACATTTGCCCGGTTTTTAGGACACTTAATGGGGGAGACAGAAATATAGATTAGCACTTGTTAGATCTTCGAGACTATTTCTAAAGATGTCTGATTTGTTTGTTCAGTAATGAACACATTTTCACCAGTTCTTCCTATCTCAGCAGTCATCTGCCACTTCATAACAGAAGGCTTCGTTTGGTGAAGCCATGTGAAAAGAGTCCATAATGGCTCTGTATAAGCTGTTTTGCTATTTTTACACTCAAGAGACTCAAGTATTTTTGTACAGCAACACCAAATGACAACGTTTACCAACTCTTCAGTGTGCATGGTTCAAAAGGCAGCAGCCTCATACCACTTTCTGTAGTAAAGAGAGTGTTTAAAATTGGCATCAGCAACTAACAGTGCAAAGAGCTTACAGAACATAAATTAAAAGACACTGCTTTACCTAAGGACAAGGATAACTCTCTATTTTGTATTAACGTTATCCAAAGCATCTAAAACCTACCTGATATTGTGGTCATGAGAACTAAAGTTCCATTTTCCTTCCAGTGTGCATCATCTATTCCTTCATAGAAGCAGGCAGCTCCCTGGTTACACCAGAATGGAGCATCCATGCCAGGCCGCAAGTGTGGAAATGTGCAGTTCCCAAGTTGGAAGAGCTCATACCACTCCATTGTGTAGTTTTTGCCCGTTAGGGAACTCTTGAAACCCACAGCATCATGCATAATTTTCTGGAAAAGAAAAAAACAAATCACCAAAGTTTTAACATCATAACGACCTCAGCTTGACCTGTACAGAAGATAAGACCCTTGGGAGCTGTTCTGTAACAGGGTGAGAAGAGCAGAAGGAGTTCCTATAACATGGTGGATTCAGCAGCACTGATGCAGAACACACTAGATTGTATCACACACATACTTTCACCAGCATCACACTGTCTCAGTGGTTGTCCATCCATCCATCCTAAGTTCTGTTACTTGGAGGCAGATACTCAGTGGGAGCTCATCATCAAAATTCAAGCTGACTTTTGAATCCTTAACCTCAGGGGGTTATCAGAGAAATAAAGAGCAGAACTGAGTTACCAAAACCAGACCTTGGTAATGAAAGCCACGTAAGGAACGACATAAATATTCCTTTTAAAAGCTGCATAATAATTACATAAATCCAATCATAGCTAACAACTGAGATAATGATATTTGAATCTATTTCCATTTTTGACTGTGTGCTTTATATTGATGTTGCTATATCACATTCACTGGTATTTCTTTATTCATTACAAATCATGCTTTGAAGCTTAATTTTGCTCCTGCGACAGATATAAATATTACAGAAGTGGAGATTCTTTCATATTTGCATAATTTCATGAATGGAAACCTCAATTCCAAACTGATCATAACATTCAAGAGAGAACTGTAAAAGCAACCAACTCTCCATGATCCACCATTCTGACCAGCTGGCTGTCCACTTCTGACAGGTATCAATCTTCAAACAAATATATGTTTGTAACAACAGAAATGTTAATAATGCAATCATTACAATCTGATATAAAGGGACAAATAAATATATTTTCTTGTTGTAATTCTAGCACAGAAGAAAAGACACCCAAAATGTAATGGTGTGCATATACAAAACAATCTCAATATGCAGCTCCATGGGGGAACACATTCAAACCCTCCAACAGTGGGTTCATGCTCTTTTCTTTACCTGAGATAAATCCTATAAGTTTTGTTTGAAGCTTAGTACTCTTTGAGTATCTTCCCTATAGACAGCTTAGTTTGTGTGCTCTAATACTCTTCCATACAAGCATATCCCAACCTTACAGCTCTCATTCTCAGCACCTGCTGTTGAATTCAGCTGAATTTGCTGCTATAACTTTGTTAAAGACATCACCTACCAAATGTCCTAGTAGGTCCCCATACTTGAATTCCCATACTGGAGCCTGTAATCGATACACTTCAATGACATCCACATCTTTCATAACTGGAATGGCAGAGCCAGTGGGACAGAAGGTGTAACGAGCTTGGCAGTAAGGATCGGTTTTTGGACGGTAATCAAAGCGCCTGTGTTGGGAAAGAGAAGTACACAGAATGACAAGCACAGCTTTGGGGCTGGAATAATTGTCTCATGGCTTCCTAAGGGCCTGAGTGGAAGAATTTAAGTGCCCAGCACCCCCTCAAAGACAGATTCTGTGGTCCAGACACCGCAACACTTGGAGTATACAAGTTCATAAGGGTGCTGAGGTGCACGTTTGCAGAAAGAGGACTCCAGGACTTAAGACTCAGGAATGCAAGTCAGGTTGTACACACTACTGACAGTGAAGCAGTGGAAATGATGCAGATTACAAAGGGTAACATACTCACAAAATCAGAGACACAGAGATGCTGGTAAAGGATAGTTTGAGATCTGCCTCAAAAACATTCTCCTAACAATCTGTTTACATAGGGATGACCAGTTTATTCTTGCTAATCTGTAGTAAGAGGTCCCCAGATGAAGTTCTTTTTATTCTAGAATATTGTCAGTATCAGAAAAAAATTAATTCCTCTATGCTAATTTAGATAAAGAGGTCTATGGACCTAGCTAGGATCACTGCTTCCATTTCATTCCTATTACACCTAAAACCTGAATCTGCTTCCTTATCACACTTTCTGACAAGTCTTCCTTTCCCAATTTTCCTTCAGAGTCAGTAGTGTATTTCACTTTAAACAAGGTTCCTGTATGCCTGTTACCAAAACAAACTGGCATACACAGCTTGTCCAGATCTTGCCCAGTTAGCCTGACAGTCTAACACACTCAGTTGCCCAGGGCTACTGAACGGCACAAACACCCCAGTCATGAGATGACTCAAGGACACCGGACTCCCTGAGCCAGTAGGCCTGCTGAGACAGTGCTGCTTTCCCTGTGGATTTCCCCAAGCTTGCTGGCAAGTTCAGCATGCCTGCCTTTATTTTGTCCAGGAACAAACAAAAAGAAAAAAAAAGAAAAGGAAAAAAACCCACCCAAACAAGCCAAAGAGTATGGCTGGAAAAAGAACACAATTAGAAAACAGACTTATGCCAGCCACACATTTAAGTCTTGTTTCTAAATGGGACAGCTTACAGCTTCAATTTCCCTTTGCACTGCACCTTGCATGTGACAAGAAGGTAACGAGCCCGTTAGGCAGCATTAGAATTCCACATTTCTGAGTGCCTCACGCCACCAGGCTTGTACTCCAATTCTGACCATCCCAAAACCCAGTCTTGCAACTAGTGAACTTGCTGGAAAACCCAAACTACTCGTGACTGCAAGATCAACTCCTTCAGGCATCACCTGATGCACACTTAACTGCTAGGAATTACACAACAGGCTTTCAAAATTTCAGACGTGCACAACAGTTAAACGCTGATAACACCTCCCTCTACAAACAGCAAACCCACACAAAACACACATGCGAGCACAGCCCTTCTCCTGAAGAGACTCATTTCCCCAGCACAGCCAGAGCTGTAGCTATTTACATCAGTAAAATGCCATAACGTGCACTGTTCGGCCTTTCCCAACACCACCAGGAGCTAGGGCAGCTCTGGAGCAGCACACGGGATTTCGTACCATTTCACTTATCACGGACAGAAGTATGACGTAAAGTCAAATTTAAAATAAATAAATAGCACCCTGAGTTCCTCATCCGCAGGAATTAAAGGAGCAGGTTTAAACGCAGGGCAGTTAGCGGCCGCGGGGACAGCCAGCGCGGCTCCAGGCACCGCGGGAACCGCCGCCCCGTGGATAAAGGGGAAGGTATTCGGGGCCCGTTTAGTCTAGGAAAGGAACAGACAAACAGAAGGGACGTGGGGCTGTGGGGGCTGTGGGGCCGTGGGGCCTTTCGGGGGCG